>NC_056741.1:1778412082-1778439582 GCF_019279795.1 Protopterus annectens | reverse complement strand
ACTTCCACTCTTTAGGTAATCTCAGTAAGGTATCATGAAAAGTAATGGGACATTTGCAAAAAATACATTATTTATATTGGTAGTCAACTCAGCTCCGAGGTTAACATCTGAAGCCTTTTGCAGTTTGCAGACTCTTAACAGGAGTGCTCTTGCATTAATAGACATGGGACAGATTGTGATATGTAACTCATTGTATATTTATTTATTTATTTACATTTGTTGACCGGGAGAGTCCGGCTGGACACAGGTCTGTTTTCAGTGGAGGCCCTGGGAGAGAAGCTCCACATCAAGTATTACTTGCATTATACAGTTTAAAAACTTAGCATTTAAATATAATTATTAGTCCAGTTGGGATGTAAGACGAGAATAAAACATAGATGTAAAACAGCTGTAGAACATAGTACAATTTTAAAATATATATAAAAATATATATAGATATGGAACAAACTGTGTAGGTATAGAACAAAGTGTTGAAACTAATACATAAACATTAATAGATACTCTGATTACTCTAGTTTGAGTCTGCTTTTGTTATTCTGTGCCTGATCTTGTGGTCTGTCATATTAGAGCTATAGCCTAATATTCACCATGCCAATGTACCAGCAGCCTGGTTTCCATAAAAAGAGAGTGGCCAGTTGAATAACAGCAAAGAAATGGGCAGTGTGGATTAGAGTGTGTGATGTAGCTTTAAAAAGCATTCCTGTGAATGGGCACTTGCATATAAGTACTGAACATGTGCAAGCAAGAGTGCCATTTTGAGTGAGCAGCCATGCATGTATGTAGTCTGTCGGTTAGACAGTTCATTTAAGTTCAGTGTTCCTGCCATGCATCCTGATGTTTGTATGCAATAAACTACTTAAACAAACACCCAAGCCTCTTCATCTTCTTACTGCACATAAGATGAATGACACGTCATAATGGGATCCAGAGTCACAGCCATGAGGTAGCTGATTAAAGTTGGAGGAATATAGGGGAGTGGATCATCCCTATTGCTCAAACTACTTGCAAAAGAGGTCCGAAACAAATTCCAGGTTCTAAAACTCACAAAGCAATCAGAATGCTCAAAATAAATTTCTTATTAAATGAAATGTCTGACGCTGCGACAATAAAATAAAATATTCAAAATATTTATGAAAACATTTGAAACAATAACCGAATCACATAAAATGTACAAGAAAGGGAAAGCAACCGTATTTTTTCACTATATACTACCTTTTTGCATTAACTAAAGCTATTCGAAGTATCCGAAGTGTGCAAAGTGTTTGCAAGTGTGTGCAGAATTACAGTGCAGTTATTTCGCAAAGTACAGCCATTTCAAAGAAAATTTTGCAGAGTACAGTCTTTCAAAGAGTTTATTGTGCATTTGAATGTTATTACAAGTACCTGGTGTGCATGCATGTTCATATATAATTACAAGGGCCAAGATTGCATTGTGTTTTAGTATAATCTGAGGGCACAGAAGAAGGATTTTGCAGACCCCCACACCGCTTGTGTTTGATAACAGTATTGCAGAGAATTAGTGTGTGTTTAAGCAGGAATACAATATTTTCACAAAGGCTGCTTTTTCTGACAAAGGCACATGTACAAAGGTATTTATTCTGCTTACTTTAGCTGGTTCAGAGGCCATTGAAAGAGAGAGTTCATTTGTGTATGTACCTGCTGTATTTGCAGGGGGAGGGGGAAGACCGCCATATTGCAGTACCGGCTGTAACATGGGAAGACCTTGAGTGCTTACACGTAAATTTAGAGGGATGTGTAACCCCCAAATTAATATTACAATGGAAAGGCACTTATTTTACACAAGGGATCAAAAGCCTGGTGAAACGTCTGCAGCTTATAAAACTATCTTGAGAAATAAGGCTAAAAAGTGCAGATTTGGTGATTTGAGAGATGAGTTGATATGTCAGGCTTGTGTGTGGTATTAATAATGACACAGTGAGAAGGATTTTGCTTCAAGACAGTGACATGACGTTGAATAAGGCCATCAAGATTTGTCAGATATACGAGCTTACAGAAAGGCACACAAGTATACTTACAAATGAGAAAGCAAGCCTTCCAGTATCTTCCACAACTCATATAGATAGCATGCAGCACGAGGTTAAGATACAGGCCTAAGTGCAGAGCCACTTCAGTAAAACCCAGAGCTACTTCAGTAAGGCCTAAGGTGCACACAACAACGCACAGAAGTGAGTCAGCTAAACCCATAGCAAACCTCATAGCCATCTGTTGTAATTGTGGTGGAAATCATGATCCCAAATGAAAAAAGTGCTTAGCTTTTGGTCAGCAGTGTCATTCTTGCAATAAGTGGAATCATTTCTAAAGGTTTTTTAAATCATAATAAGGCACATTCTTTTATTTAAAGATGGCATTCCAAGAGGCAAGTTGATCATTTAGAAAGTTGCAACCCTACTTTTTATGTTGATGATGTCTGTGGTTGGTGAAACAGTCAATGGAGTAGATTTGTGGGCAAAGAATGAGATCTTTTGTACTGCTTGGATTAAGTGGGAGTCCCGTATAGCATAAAGTAGATACTGGTTCAAAGTGCAATGTTATGTCAGCAGAAACATTTGCTAGAGTAAAAGCTGCAGAACATCTTGATTTGACAAAGTGTGTAAATATTGTTGCTTTTGGTGGTGAAGAGATTCAAACTGAAGACTCAGTAGTGTTTTCATGTTACTTAGTTGGGAACAGCTATGACTTGCAGTTTTAAATAGCTAAGAGACATGTGCAGTCATTATTAGGCCTCAGAGACCGTTTGAAAATGGGATTGCTTTCATTTACTAAAGAAGTCCACCATGTATGCCTGCACGACAACAGCTCAAATTTCACCCAGACTGTTTTTTTCTGAGTATGCTGATATTTTTTGAAGACAAACTAGGCAAACTACCAGTTGTGTACTCCGTGAAATTAGACCCAGAGGTCAGCTCCATTATCAGACCACCAAAGAAAGTTCCAGTAGCTATGCAGAACAGAGTGAAAGTCTAGCTAGACAAAATGGTGCACCTAGGAGTAATTTGTCCAGTAGAAGAACCAACTGATTGGGTATCCTCCATGTTAGTAGCTCATAAGAAAAGCTCAGATGATGTCTGAGTATGTATTGATCGAAGAGATTTGAACAAAGCATTAAAAAGACCTCCTCATCCAATGTGCACAGTTGAAGAGGTTGCTGCCCTCATGCCAAATGCTACTGTTGATTCTGTCTTAGATGCAAAGAGCTCATTTTTGCAAATTCTACTTGACTGAAAATCTTCATTGGGTACGCCATTTGGAAGATACAGATTTCTGCTAGTGAAGTCTTTTAGCATGCAATGGGGCACATTTTTTCGGGCTATCCATGTGCTATTAGATGATATTCTGATAGGAGGCAATGGTGAAGTTGAACTTGACAGAAACCTCAAGAAAGTTCCGGAAAGAGCATGTGAAGTGAATCTTAAGCTGGATCCTCAGAAATACAAATTAGAGTATGAGAAGTTGCTTATGTTGGTCACTTGTTTACCAGTTCAGGCTTACAATCAGATCCTTGTAAGCAAACAGCAATTCTTGAGATACCAGCTACAGATAATGTTTAAGCCGTACAATATTTTCTTGGCATGGTCAACTGTCTAGGCAAGTTCATTCCAGATTTAAGCCAACTTTCAGCCCAGCTAAGAGAGCTGACATGCAAAGAGATAATTTGGTCTTGGTCAGAACAGCACCAAATAGTATTTAACACCCTGAAAAAGAAAATTGCTAACCCACCAACTCTCAGCTGCTATGATGTTCACAAACCAGTAACTTCCTGTGATTCTTCTAAGTTTGTTCTAGGTGCAGTTACTCTTCAAGGGAGTAGACCAGTAGCCTATGCATCAAGAACTCTTACCCAAACTGAGATGCAATATGTCCAGATTGAGAAAGAGCATTTAGCGATTATATTGGCATGTTTGAAGTTTCATGATTATATTTATGATCGACCTATCCAGATCGAAACTGATCACCAACCTTTATTCACTATTTTGAGAGAGCCTATGTGTACAACTCCTGCTAGATTGCAGTGCATGATGCTCAAATTGCAGAAGTCCAATTTTAATCGTGTCTACGTGAAAGGCAAACTTCTTTGTCTTGCTGATACCTTATCCAGATCGCCCAGAAAAAAAAAAACACAGAACAGCATAACAATGAGCAGCTTGATTTTGAGTTCATGGAAGTCAGAAATTTTTCTTCCACACATCTTGATCTCAGAACTCACTCAGCTGCAGATCCAGTCTCCAGAAGCTTAACCACTTTATCAGTCAAGGATGGCTATCATAGCAGTCTTGTTTACCAATAGAAGTGCAGCGGTATTTTCCATACAGAGATGATATTTTGTTAGATAATGGTATCATCATGAAAGGTCCTAACGTGATTTGCTCCAAAGTCCTTACAACAAGAGTACGAGTACATTCAGATTTTGCATCATGGCTACCCAGGAACTGATTCTACCAAAAGAAGGGCGAGAGGTCTAGACTTTTGGCCTTCTGCGTCAAAGAGATATTGAGAAAGTACTTTCATCTTGTTCAATATGTAATAGTAGAAAGCCACATCTACAAAAAGAACCACTTCAATTAAGCCAGATTTCTGAACAGCCTTATTGCGGGGCTGTAGCAGTATGAAATCCTCCAGAAAGGAGTACCACTAAGGCAGCCATGAAAGTCACTAGACCCCCCCCCCCCTTTATTCTCTGAAATAGTATAGCTGTGCTTCTCTCCCCTTCATTAAGTATATCTAGCAGGCTCCCCCTCAAGTGAAAATCTTTGACTTTGCTGGAAAAGCTCACCCAGACTCTGCCATAGCTTGCTGTGAGGGGAAGGTTAATTTGCTTTTGATTTCTTGTACTTTTTATTGCTGTTTTCTGTTTTGTATACTGTGATTTTGTTTTCTTTACACTGTGATTTTCTTGTATTCTGCTTTTAATTGCATATTAAAACTTGAAAAGAGACTACAGCTGTGTCTCAGTCAGACAGAATTTTTCCCACCCTCAAACCCTGTTATTCTTGTGTTGTTAAACACCACTGTCTTTCTAGTAGCCTGCCCCTTTGTTAATTTGACCATATATCTCCTTCACTGGCTGGTGTGAGTAAGCACAAAACCATCATTTTTTGAAATCACTCTCCTTCAGCTATTTAAATTTATTGGCCATCCCACTCTATTCCATAGTACCAAAATACAAAAGTGCCCATTCCCTTTCAGTCTATCTTGCTCTTTTAAAAACAGTGGCTCTCCACTTAGACATCTAAAACTTAAGTTACCCACGTTCATATCTAACTGCTTAGTGTATCATGCAGTATTTAGGATAAACCATTTTTTCATCTTACCTTTAAACATCTATTGCAAGACCACCAGTTATGGGAGAGCCCAAATTCTGCCTCTCAGTAGCCATCTTGGAATTAGTGCTTCTGTTTTCTCCTGGTGAGACAGTACAGGGACATTATTTCCTGGAGACTGCTGATCACCAGAAATCCTAATAACTGCTTTATAAGTGAAAGCTTGGAAACTGTGCTTATATTCTAGTCCTGGTGAGAGAACGAGCAGAGTGCATTGATTCCTGACTGTTTCTGGTTGGGAAAGTGAGTGAGTCTGGTTGGGAAAGTGAGTGAGTCTGGTTGGGAAAGTGAGTGAGTCTGTGCTTAACGTTCCCGATTGGTCTGGTTGCTATTCAAGGCATCTACCAGGAAAATGCTACAAGTCTACAGACCCTTGTATCACCTGGGACAAGACTGTGGATCACTAAACAGGCTGTGGCCTGCTTCTCATCTTGGGATTGGTGGTAACATTTTGCTTCTGGTGAGAAAAGAAGCAAAGGAGCATTGTATCCCAACAGAGTGAAGTTGTGGTAAGACCAGCATTAGTAGTAGCCAGGCAGTAGCCATTCATGCGACTACCATCTTTTTTGTCATTCTTGACAAGCTAATTCTTTGTTTTCAATAAGTACGTCTTAATTTGTTTATAACTTCAGAATATCCACCTAAATACTTCAGCCTTAAATTTTCAGGGTCTACATATTGGTTTCCCATCAAGTGTTTGGCAGCACTCTTTATAGACTTGAGCACCCCGAGTGGCATTTTTCCTATAAAACACAACTGAAATTTCTCCAGTACCTAGTTGTACACATTTCTCCAATACCTACTAGTTTACAGTGACAAGCACTGTCCCCATAGTTGCAAACTGGATACTTCTGACAGTGATTGATATTCTCACTCCAACTCTCTAATCAATAAAAAAGGGTCGGTTGCCATGAATATGAACTTTCCTACTGTCTGCATTACTGGCTTGGTGGATATGGTTATCCTGAGGCAATGTAGAAATGTTTACTGACAACCGGTTAATTCTCAAACAAACTGATATGGTGTGTGAGAGATGTAGTTACGCAATGTCACTGGAGGCAAAGCTGTCACATAAAAGTACTCCTAATGTCAATAAGGTTGTTAGTAGTACACACGCTACACCCATCACGCACAGTTCAAAGCAGATATATCGACCCTGATATGCGGAGGCACTTAATTGTAACCTTCCTAAATAACAAAGATCTCCTAGACGAAGCACATATAACAAATACCCTCAGCAGCCCCAAATGCACTCTTTCAAAACAACACTCACATCAACACATAGAGCTACATCTCATGGAGCCTCTACCTCTAAGCCCATAAGGCAAGCCACTACACGACCCAACAAACTAATCATTGGAGACTCCATAGTGAGGCACACTGTCCCTCTCACCCGGCTGAGTAAGGGGAAAGTAATGGTCAGTTGCTTATCAGGGGCTAGGATCCCCCATATTACACAGACATGCAGGTCATTGGACCGCAGTTACCAATATGACTCGGTCATAGTCCATGTGGGAATAATGACCTGAGACATACCATCATGGAGCTGTCGGAATATGTGTCTCAGGCTGGTATGAACCTAGCATTGAGCAGCATTTTACCTTCACCAAGGATGGTGCCACAATATGAATAAAAGATGATTGACTTTAATTGGCTTAGTTTCTGGTGTCATTCTAAGGGGGTGCAATATTTGTCAGCATGTAAGGAGATGGTCAACAGACCATGGTGCTTTGCAATGGATGGTCTGCACCTCTCCCCTCTAGGCTTTAAAATATTAGCTAAAACGCTGTCTTCCCCCATATTGCCTTTTTAGGCAATGCCAAACTGAAAGTTCTTCTGACATAGCAAATCAAAACCAAGAAAATCCAAAGGTATTACTGCTCAATGTTAGGAGTCTAAACAAAAAAGCTCCACTTCCTAGAAGGTCTGTTTCCCCTAGAGAATGCTGATATATGTGCGGTCACTGAGATGTGGTTTAAAGCCGTGGAGAGCACGCCAACAGTGCTCTGTTATGCCTTCCACACATTTAGGCTAGCTACTTCACAGGCAAGGACTAAAGGTGGAGGTGTCTCTAATTACATTAAAGATAAATACACTTCAAGGCTGGTCAAACAAGACTTGAGCTTGAGCTGCTCCATGTTCAGATCACCATAGGCATAATCCAATATCACTTCCTTGCAAGCTTTAGGTCCCCCCTCTATAACCCAGGAAACCCATACCATGTATTTAAACTTATTAGAAACACTAACCATCCAACCCAATACCATATTCATGGGTGACTTTAATTACCCAACTATTAACTATGAATCCTATAAGACACGAAACATACATGCACAGAGATTGCTGGATTTTGTAAACACAAACTCCGTGGACCAGATAGTCAATACACCAACCGTGGGTGCAACCATACTAGATCTGGTCCTCACTAATATGGGAGAGTGCTGCACACCCCCTACTGTAATGCCTTCCCTGGTAAGGTCAGACCATAAAATGGTCTTTGAAGTAAAAATAAAACCTGGAACCCTAGCTAAACCAGGAATATTCAAGAACTATCCCCTGGCCAACCTCCTGCTATTAAGTGAGAACCTAGCAAAATTTCAAGCCCCCATGAAGCCTGAGAACACCGCTGCCTATTCAGAACTGTTCACAGAATTCCTGCACAAGCATGTTAATAGCTGTGTAGAGGCAGCTGTACCCACTAGGAAGAAGTACAGAACTAACTCAAAAAACAAGCCACTCTGGTGGAATCACAAAATCAATAGGCTGTATAACAGGAGGAAGAAAATTATGGCAAAAATTAGAAGGTGCAGCACCCAGCTGGATAAAAGCACTCTCACCAAAGTAAACAAACAACTCAGAGGACCATTAAAATCAACCAAAGCCAAATTTGAGGTAAGCTTGGCCTCCCAGACCAAGGACAACCACAAAGCATTCTTTAGCTATGTCCGCACCCTCAAAGGCAATACACAATTGTGTGCAGAGCTCATTGTAAATGGAGCCACCTATACTGAGCCAGAACCCATAGCAAACCTCCTGGCTATTAAATTAGCTCCAACTTTACCCCCCTCTCTCCACCTCAACCTTCCCTCAGGAAATATCATCAAATATAACTCACCCTATTATCACTAGGGATTAGGCCCTTAATGCTGTATCTAAGACCAAGAACACTGCATCAGTGGGCCCAAACAGTATCGCAAGATGCCTTCTAAATAACATGACCTATCAGGGCCTCTGGAATTACTTATTAACTGTAGCCTCCAAACAGGTTTCATGCCTCATGAATTGAGAAAGGCAACAATTATCTTTTGGCACAAAGGTGGGCCAACTACAGACCCAGAAGTCTCACTAGTCTTATATGCAAAGCCATGGAAAGAATTATCATGGAGATTATCAGTAGAGAGATAGTAAACCTCCAGACACTTGACCCAGCCCAGTTTGGTTTCGTCAAGGGCAGATAATGCCTACTCATCCTAGTGGACTTCTTTGTGACTGTCACTAAAGCAATGGATGAGGGAAGATTGTTCACACTGCCCCCCCCTTACCCGGCCAAGGCATTTGACACAATATCCCACTCAGGCATTGTTGACAAACTCAAGAGGTTTGGTACAAATCCGTATGTCATGTGGTGGGTAGATACCTGGCTCAAAGACAGGACCCAGGAAATTAGAACTGGGGAGTCCACCTCTAGAAAGAGGCCAGTCACAAATGGAGTCCCTCAGGGATCAGTCCTTGGACCACTCCTTTTTGGCATTTACTTCTCAGAAGTTAAGGCCAATATTAGTGGTCTCTGGCTGACTAAATTTGCAGATGATTGCAAATTAGGTGCTGTCATTGAATGCCATACTGACACAAATGTTGTCCAGGAGGGGCTGACAAAGACAAACAACTGGTGTCAGACCCATAGACTAAAACTAAATGCCAAGAAATGCACAATAGTATTCTTTGGGAAGTCCTCCATCCATGGTAACCTGTGCCCATCAAGTGGTGAGGAAATCATTCTATATTAAACAACTTATAAACAAAGGTATGGCATCTAAGTCCAGGGAAGTCATTGTATCACTGTATTTGGTATTTATCAGACCTGTCATTGAGTACAATGCCCCCTTTGGTATGTACCTAACCAGGCATATCCAACAAATGGAATGTCCACAGAGGTTCAACCTTCCCTCAGGAAATATCATCAGATATAACTCACCCTATTATCACTAGGGAACAGGCCCTTAATGCTGTATCTAAGACCAAGACAGACAAACAACTGGTGTCAAAGCCATAGACTAAAACTAAATGCCAAGAAATGCACAGTAGTAGTCTTTGGGAAGTCCTCCATCCCGGGTAACTATCATATTGACAACACACCCCTTAGAGTTGGCATCTACATCCAGGGAAGTCATTGTTCCACTGTATTTGGTATTTATCAGACCTGTCATTGAGTACAATGCCCCCTTTGGTGTGTACCTAACCAGGCATATTCAACAAATGGAATGTCCACCGATGTTCTTCACTAAATGAATACAGGGTGTTAGTAAGATATCCTGTGCAGACTGCCTCAAGGCCCTATCCCTGTATTCTGTCTTCTACAGGCTTTTGAGGGGAGATCTATGCCTAGCATACAGGGCATTGTCAGACCCCACTCTGATGGACCTCCTACATATACACAAAGCAAACAGCACCAGAATTACCCATTCTAAAGACTTAAACCTTGCTTGTGATATAAATAGGTCCTGCTGGAGAGATCAGTATGTATCCGAGAGACTACATCATCTATGGAACATCCTCTCTATCAATGTGAAGCAGAGTTCCTCTCTAATCCATTTCAAGTGCAACTTGGACAATTGGATGGGAAACTGGAAATGCATGCCTGGTTTGGCACCTATGTCTCAAATGGACACAGATAACCTGTTAATGGTTAATTTCCCAACCCTCTGCTTACACTTAACAAGGGTATCCGAACTTGTCCGAGATTTGGGATGCATGGCTAGGCTTAAAAAGGCCCTTGTGGTCATTCGGTTCATAAGTGTTTACTAGGCTATGATAGTAACCACAGATATCTTTGAGTGGAATATTCAGAATTATTTAGTGGTGTTAGACTCTTATTCAGATTAATTTGAGATTGACCTACTTCCCAACCTTAACTTCCAGTACTGTCTTTACAAACTTGGAGAGATTTTTCTGTCCACGGTAGGCCACATAGTTATTGCTGACAATTGTGCACAGTCAGCAGTTCAAGAAATTTGCAGAAGTGGGACTTTATTCATATTATGAGTAGTCCTAAATGTCCTCAGTCAAAAGGCTTGGATGAACATGCAGTTCAAAGTGCAAAACAGCTGTTAGAGAAATCCAGGCATGACAATATTGATGTTTTTCTAAACTTGTTAAATCTCAGAAACATTCCTTGTAGTAATCATCTTAGTTCACCAGCCCAGAGAGTTGTCAAGACAAACCAGAGACACATTACCAATTAGCAGTAATTTATTGGTTCCATGTGCTAAAAACAGCAAAGCAATAAAAGCCCAACTGTTGAAGAAACATTTGTCCCAGAAGTCTTACTGTGGTAAAACCAGCAAACCATTCAATCCGTTATAAAAAGGGGAGATAGTGAGGATTCAGACATCAGAAGGTTTTGATTGGATTGGAGTCATGAAAAGTTTGTGTCAAGAGCTGAGTCTGTACATTGTGGAATCACAAGGATTGGAATTCAGGTAAAATCAGAAGCACTTATCACCAGTGTCCAAACCAGTGTTACAGCATCTTGCCTATGACAAAGACTCTAGTTCTCAGTGACTTGTCCAATGTTCCTGTTTCAGAGGACATTCCATTAGCAACCCCTGAGAGTTCCCAAACAGAACATTCCCTAGTGACTGTCCCTGTCACTAAACCCAGTCCTAACTATTATGTTACGAGATCAGGTTGCATGTCATTTTCTTTATTGAAATGTCATTGTTTATATGAGATAGCTCAGTAGAGAGGGAGAATGTAGATCAGAGTGTGTGATGTACCTTTAACAAGCATTCCAGAATTGAGCACGTGCAAGCAAGAGTGCCTTTTTGAGTGAGCAGTCAGTGTGATAGCATGCATATATGCAGTCATTCATACTAGGTTATCTGCCCTAGGGCATTTATAAGCCTAGCCAGAGTGTGTTTGGCTTTCGCCACCCCTTGGAATGAGGATAGTGTGCCCATTTAGGGTTTAGTTTACTGCGCCTCTGTCTAGCAGTGACACAGAGATGACCCCTGAGGTAAACCTACGATCTCCCATCCACTCGTCAAGATTTCTCTTGAAGAGAGTCAGTGAGGGGCTCTGCCTAACATGGACTGGGACCCTGTTCCAAAGTGAGGGGAGCCTCTGGGTTATGAATCTGTCCCTCCAGCACGTCCTATTTATTTCTGTGTTGAGGTTCAAATCACTCTCTCTCGTGGCTCTGGTGGATTTGGATTTTCTGAGGTGGAGCATGTCCATTAATTCCGGATTGGACATGGCCTTGTACGTCAGGCATAGATTGCCTCTGAGTAGGCGCTATGCGACTGACTAGAGCTGGAGTTTCTTTAGCCGGGCAGCATATGGCATATGTTTGAGACCATTGATCCCCTTGGTGAGGTACTTTTGGGGTCTTTCTAACTGCTGCAGGTGTCGGGTAAGGTACATCCCAAATGGGGCATTGTACTCAATTATGGGCCTGATAAGGGAGGAGTAAAGGGGCACAATGACCTCTCTTGATCTAGATATGAATCCTTTCATGGTAAGGTGGGCAATATAGAAGGTCTTTCTAACCACTTTGGCAATGTGAGTGTCAAATGAGAGGTTACTGTCAACTTGGGTCCCTAGGTCCCTGATTACTTCTTCCATACTTAATGGATTACCACCTATGTGGTAATTTGTAGGTACTTTGTTCTTCCCAAAGGGTATGACTATACATTTTTTGGCGTTTAGTTTAAGGCCATGGCTCTGGCACCAGTTATCCGATTCTATGACACCTTTTTGAAGGATGCTTGTGTCCGCTGGAGAATCAATTATGGCGCCCAGTTTGCAGTCATCTGCGAACTTGGTCAGCCGTAATCCTCCTATGTTAGCTTGCACCTCAGAAAAAGAAATGCCGAACAAGAGAGGTCCTAGGACCGAGCCCTGTGGGACACCACTTGTGACTGGTTTAGAGTCTGACATGGCTCCAGCAATTCTGACCTTGTGGGTTCTGTCCTTGAGCCAGTTTGCAACCTATCTTATGACATAGGGGTTTACATTTAAGCTGGTGAGCTTGTCTATGATGCCTGAGTGGGGTATTGTGTCGAAGGCTTTTGCAAGGTCAAGGTAGGCTGCCTTACCCTCATCAATGGCCTTAGTGACTGTTTCAAAGAAGTTGACCAGGCTCAAGAGGCAGGATCTGCCCTCGACAAAGCCGAATTGGGTAGGATCCAGTGTCTGTAGGTCCCCAATGTCTTTGTTTATGAGTTCCATAATGATTCTCTCCATAGCTTTGCAGACCAGGCTCGTCAAGCTTATGGGGCGGTAATTTCCAGGGTCCGTAGAGGCACCTCCTTTGTGGAGTGGGACCACTGTTGCTGTACGCCATTCTATGGGTACATATCCTGTAGTAAGGCTAAGATTAAACAGCAGTCTTATGTGCGGGTTTAGTTCTTCTTGGAGTTCATGTATCACGCGACCCGGGACACCGTCTTTACTCACTACCTGTTTTCTTTTTACATTTTCAGACATTCAGTTTGCGTATCACTAATTTGGTTTCATGAGCATCTTTTTATATGAAACTGTGTAGTCTTTCAAGTCTAAGAATATTATATGACTTTAACTACAGTTCCAGCTGCTATGTTTCAGTTTAAGAACTTTTTAATTCTTTGAGTACATTTTGTGTGTTCTTTCCATGGCTGTCAGCAACCAGCTTTAAAGAAAAGATATTTAAATGTAAAGAAGCATTTTGCAATATATCTGTCATCAGACTGGGAGCATTCAGAGGATATAGAAAATGGAAAGAAGTGCTTTGATCTTTATAGTGACACAAGGTACACAACTCTGCCATTGCAGAGAGCATAACTTTGTCTAACTGGGAAGCATTATTTTGTTGTGTGAAGACATCTGTAAAGTATTGAGTAGCATCTAATCTGTTTGGTCAGCCCTCACAAGTGTAGGACATTGTCCCGCAAATGACACAATGATGGAAATTGTTTTCCAAGACGTAGATGTTGCAGAATCATGTGCCTCTAAATGCCGTTACAGTCTAAATGTTTGCTTTTTCTTTCTAGAACAAGAAGGCTTTGCTTTCATTAACAACTGGAGGCAGTTCCACTATGTACAGCCCCCAGGGAATCAATGGTGACATTAATGTTATGCTGTGGCCCTTACAGGTATGGCACTTTTATAACCTTAGTCATTGAAGATAACATTTATGAGTGTAGTAATATTCACAGACACAGCAACATGAACATGCATTTTTGTCCATCTGGTAGGAAGGGATTACATTTGTCAATTTTATGTTTGTTGTTTTCCCTAAAGTGTTAAGCAAATTAAAACAAAAAAGAGGGGAAAGCATAACTAAAACCTGAAGTCATTCAGGTGTGTGTGTGTGTGTGTGTGTGTGTGTGTGCATGTTTGTGATTGCTTCAGGCAGAGATTTTTGGCTGCATGCTTGTGTGTGTGTGTATGTGTGTGTGTGTGTGTGTGTGTGTGTGTGTGTGTGTGTGTGTGTGCACGCGCACTTGTATTTCTATATGTATGCATCTGTGAGAGAGGGTGTTTGTGTATATGTATTAGGATGCGAAGAAGTACATGAAATTTGACACATTCTGTTCAGAAACACAATACCTTTTCATACTAATTTTACTGCCCAGACATGTGCCTTCTTGAATGCACCATTAAGCTGTGTAGCACTTTCGTTGCATATTTACTTGTTTGGTTAATACCCCACAGACACACCCACTCTCAGTACTATATATTTTGAAATACAGTACCATGAAACATTATGCAGTGACATGTTTAGTGGGGCATTTAGCTGTCCTTTATATGTCATTGAAATAATAGTCAGTTCCCCAGTTAGATCTTTAGGGATATTGTTCTAGAGTGCAGGGCATCTTTATAGAATGTGTCTATTGTCATTACATTGCTTTGATTAGGGCATAGGATAGAGATTTCTTAGCTGTATGTGTAAAGGATGTAGTAGAGTGGTCACTTAGGTTTGTAGAGCGCACATTACTTATTATGGCGGTTACCTGTGAAGGCTGGTTAGTATAGATGATGTCTTGCTGGTTGCTACATTTTGCCTGTATGGCTACTTAATTAGATAGCATAGAGCAAGTTCAAAAAAAAAGTTAAAGTCATGTACCATTTCCTAGAATGTGGTGATTAGGTCTCCTAAGTTGTTTCTTTGTATGGGTCTAAGTTAACAGGGTTTGGATAAGATTTGTAAAGCTTTCTGGGGGATTGGGGGGGTGATGTACAGTAGCAATAGTTAGGGTTATGTTTTTTGGAATGATTCCTTTGAGCAGCTAGTAAATAAACGTATTAGAGGGCATGGCATTCTTTCCCTGATTATTAGAAATATGGCCGCTTCTTGTATGACTGCTGCAGTATCTCATTCTCCATTTTGGTCTGACCACAAACTTGACTTTCTTTAAACTCAAAAAAGTCCATACAGCAAACCCCATTTGCAGTTAAGGTTTACAAGTGTGTCAGCCTCTACCCACTCTTTAATGAAATATTAGAGTTGTTAACTTATGACTGAACCTCACAACCATGATACAGCAGAAGCTTCATTAAGGAATTCTACACCCACTTTATTTATTTGTCTTTGTTGACTGGGAAAGTGCAATTGGCATAACCCATGTTCAGTGGAGGCCCAGGGAGAAAAGCTGCATCACAGTACATTTATAGTAAATTTCAGGCACTTCTCAGAGGAACATTTACATTTCTCTTGATAAAACAAATATAATTACAAAACAGGTACATGCAGTGAAGTATCTACATTACCAATTACAAGTCTATACACTTCCAGCTGTAGTAGTATAGGGGGATAATGGAAATAGCACGTGGCTGAGAGAGCAGGTACAGGATTAGTTCTATATTAGTAGTGTATAGGGGATAGTGGTAATAGCACATGCCTGAGAGAGCAGGGTATAGGATTAGTTATATATTAGTAGTGTATAGGAGATAGTGGTAATAGTACATGACTGAGAGATCAGGTATAGGATTAGTTCTATATTAGTAGTGTATAGGGGATAGTGGTAATAGTACATGACTGAGAGATCAGGTATAGGATTAGTTCTGTATTAGTAGTGTATAGGGGATAGTGGTAATAGCACATGCCTGAGAGAGCAGGGTATAGGGTTAGTTCTATATTAGTAGTGTGTAGGAGATAGTGGTAATAACGCATGACTGAGAGAGCAGGTATAGGATTAGTTTTGTATTAGTAGTGTATAGGAGGATAGTGGTAATAGCACATAACTAAGAGAGCAGGGTATAGGGTTAGTTCTATATTAGTAGTGTATAGGGGATAATGGTAATAGCACATGACTGAGAGAGCAGGGTATAGGGTTAGTTCTATCTTAGTAGTGTATAGAAGATAGTGGTAATAACACATGACTGAGAGAGCATGTATAGGATTAGTTTTGTATTAGTAGTGTATAGGGGATAATGGTAATAGCACATGACTGAGAGAGCAGGGTATAGGGTTAGTTCTATATTAGTAGTGTATAGGAGATAGTGATAATAACGCATGACTGAGAGAGCAGGTATAGGATTAGTTTTGTATTAGTAGTGTATAGGAGGATAGTGGTAATAGCACATGACTGAGAGCCCAGGGTATAGGGTTAGTTCCATATGAGTAGTGTATAGGGGATAATGGTAATAGCACATGACTGAGAGAGCAGGGTATAGGGTTAGTTCTATATTAGTAGTGTATGGGAGGATAGTGGTAATAGCACATGACTGAGAGAGCAGGGTATAGGGTTAGTTCTTTATTAGTAGTGTATAAGGGATAATGATAATAGCACATGACTGAGAGAGCAGGGTATAGGGTTAGTTCTATATTAGTAGTGTATAGGGGATAGTGGTAATAGCACATGCCTGAGAGAGCAGGGTATAGGATTAGTTATATATTAGTAGTGTATAGGAGATAATGGTAATAGCACATGACTGAGAGAGCAGGGTATAGGGTTAGTTCTATATTAGTAGTGTATAGGAGGATAGTGGTAATAGCACATGACTGAGAGAGCAGGGCATAGGGTTAGTTCTATATTAGTAGTGTATAAGGGATAATGATAATAGCACATGACTGAGAGAGCAGGGTATAGGGTTAGTTCTATATTAGTAGTGTATAGGAGATAGTGGTAATAACGCATGACTGAGAGAGCAGGTATAGGATTAGTTTTGTATTAGTAGTGTATAGGAGGATAGTGGTAATAGCACATAACTGAGAGAGCAGGGTATAGGGTTAGTTCTATATTAGTAGTGTATAGGGGATAATGGTAATAGCACATGACTGAGAGAGCAGGGTATAGGGTTAGTTCTATATTAGTAGTGTATAGGGGATAATGGTAATAGCACATGACTGAGAGAGCAGGGTATAGGGTTAGTTCTATATTAGTAGTGTATAGGAGATAGTGGTAATAACGCATGACTGAGAGAGCAGGTATAGGATTAGTTTTGTATTAGTAGTGTATAGGGGATAATGGAAATAGCACATAACTGAGAGAGCAGGGTATAGGGTTAGTTCTATATTAGTAGTGTATAGGAGATAGTGGTAATAACGCATGACTGAGAGAGCAGGGTATAGGGTTAGTTCTATCTTAGTAGTGTATAGGAGATAGTGGTAATAACGCATGACTGAGAGAGCAGGGTATAGGGTTAGTTCTATCTTAGTAGTGTATAGGAGATAGTGGTAATAACGCATGACTGAGAGAGCAGGGTATAGGGTTAGTTCTATCTTAGTAGTGTATAGGAGATAGTGGTAATAACACATGACTGAGAGAGCATGTATAGGATTAGTTTTGTATTAGTAGTGTATAGGGGATAATGGTAATAGCACATGACTGAGAGAGCAGGGTATAGGGTTAGTTCTATCTTAGTAGTGTATAGGAGATAGTGTTAATAACACATGACTGAGAGAGCAGGTATAGGGTTAGTTCTATCTTAGCAGTGTATAGGAGATAGTGGTAATAACGCATGACAGAGAGCAGGTATAGGATTAGTTTTGTATTAAAAGTGTACAGGGGGATAATGGAAATAGCACATAACTGAGAGAGCAGGGTATAGGGTTAGTTCTATATGAGTAGTGTATAGGGGATAATGGTAATAGCACATGACTGAGAGAGCAGGTATAGGGTTAGTTCTATATTAGTAGTGTATAGGAGGATAGTGGTAATAACGCATGACTGAGAGAGCAGGTATAGGATTGGTTTTATATAGGGTATACAGTAGATGCATGAAAGGAGTTGAGTAATGGATAAGGGGGCAGTTAGAAAAAGAGAAAAATGAGAAGGATTATTGAAGAGGGGGTGAAAAGGGGCATGTTGATTGAGGTGAAGGAGGGAATGTTAGGGTTGTAATGCTCAAACTAGAGGAGGGCAAAATGCTAGCGAAAAGCAATAAAAAAATTGTGCTTTCGCTGCAGGTCTCAACCTGGTAATGAACATGAGCATTTCCAGGAGTGGGTGAGGTGTTGTTTGAGATTTTTTTTTTAATAGCTTGAGAGTTTGTCATTTTTACTGGTGTTGAAATAGTGTTCATGAGTTTGTAGGTGTAACAGGAGTGTAGTGAGTTCCCCGATGAATTATTTGTTTCAGTAGTTCTTAGTAGAAATTTATCACCAGAACGGAGGTCCCTTGTGAGGGCAGGAAATTTTTAATGATAATATCAGTTTGTATGCCATAATTACGTGAGAGTATGTTATGTGGTTGTTAGCTCTAGTCAGTTTAGCTGTTTTAAGGCTTGGCAGTGGTGAGTTCAGTGTGCACTGTTGGTAGCTAATTTAGCTACTATTTTAGAAAAATGAATAGAGGTAGCAGTCCCTACCAGCAACATGTATCACAAAAAACAAATCAAAACCAAACCACTCTTTTGATTCGCCACCACAAATAAACTATTCAACAAAAGAAGAAACTCGATTATTTATTAGGTCCACAACCCCCTCTTTTGAGGATTAATATCAAAAGTTCTTAAACTGATGTTCACCATCAGGGTCTATTTAAAGAACCTATGAACTTTGGCAGTCCTGTGAAGCCCAAAATAATTATAAATCTTTCTTCATCTACTAAAAAGCAATACCCTATATTGCTCTGAACTTATTCATAATGACGTCTTCTGTGCTGACCAAACAGACATTGCCAGTATCCTTGTAAACAAAGTCAGTGCCAATTTCACCCTCTAGGCTTCCATCTAAAGCCCTGAAATATCTGAATCCTTTACTCCCACAATTGTCTGCCAAGATTTTATCATAGTTAATTGCCAAAGGAATATCCTCAGTGTTTATGCCAGAGTGGTGACCTCTTTGTTCAGTGCTGATCAGACCAATTACTGAGTACAATGCCCTCCTTTAGGATATGTCCCAGTAAACATATCAAACAATTGCAAACACCCCAAGAGTTCTTAACCAGAAATCTCAGGTCTGATGTCCAAGAGTTATCAAGACTGGCTGGAAGCTCTGTCTCTTTATTCAGCATCTATAGACTTGTGAGAGACTCTTACAGGAGGTAGGAGGTACAGGAGAACCTGGGTTCTAACAGTAGTGCATCTCTGTAAGTTCAATATCTCCACAAGTACCAGAATCTAGGATCTAAAACTTTACCAGCAGATAAATAAAATACAGTGGACAAGTTTATGTACTACAGAACCAGTATCACCTCCCATATGTGTTAAACAGTGCGACTCACTAACATCTTTCAAAAAAAATTAGATGACTGGATGGGTTATCACAAATTTACTGCAGGATTGACTGGTGTGGCCATTCTGGAGCTGCAGTTTGAGGGAGGGTTCTAGCAAAGTATAAAGGGTCATAAGACTCAATAACCTTCTAATATCTAAAAATACATGGATCTGTGAATGTTTGTGAGTCCATTATCTCTAACAATGTAGAATTGGAGACCTAAATCCTCCCAGACATAAATAAAACAGTGGGAGGGACACGTTTATAACCCAGCATTAACCAGACCTCTGGAGTAAATTTCCATGTCTGTTAAGCAGTGTGACTCACTATCTTCCTTAATCTAGATGACTGAAAGGATAGCCCCAAACTTACTCCAGTATTAACTGGTATGAAAATGTTTTAGTATCTATCAATTTTACCAGTGCCAAATTCCATCTCGTTTAAATCCACTACATATTAAGCATACTGCTAGTTT
This sequence comes from Protopterus annectens, assembly GCF_019279795.1. Classification (NCBI taxonomy): domain Eukaryota; kingdom Metazoa; phylum Chordata; order Ceratodontiformes; family Protopteridae; genus Protopterus; species Protopterus annectens. Next base: position 1,778,419,907 of record NC_056741.1, on the reverse strand, counting down.
CACAATCCGAAAAATTTCCTTCTAACAATAAAATGAATACCCATCCAAATCAAAAACCAAAGAAATGTTGTAGTGCCAAAACAGCCACGGCAGTCAAAGTATAAAAATCCTGAATGTAAGTTTATTTCAGCAAACACAAACATTTTCGTTACTGTTGTGAACAGTAACTTCATCAGAGAAACCAACAGGAAAATTGGATAGTGCCAAATTTAAACTGTAGTTAGCGTAATCGCATTACCAGAACGCCTCATGAATATTAACAAGTATGTTTAAACATTATGTTGCCTATCAATGACAAATGTTAAAGATGGCAAGACAAAAAACAGTTAACAGTGATTAAAAACACAAGAATGTTACTGGTACTAGTTTGTAAACATAAATTGTCCTACTAAATACTAAACTACAGTTAAACTAAAAATACTAAAACCATTTAGCAATAATTAAAACTAGCAATGTGATGCTAACATCAAAATAAAAATCTTATTATAATACTAAGTAGTAACATTAATTAGATTGCAAAGTAAAATAAAAAATATGTATATAAAAGTCAACATCAAAAATTCAGATCATTTCAAATAAAAAAACAGTTCTATCTCAGGTAAGTAATGACAGTAGTTCTAGTTCAAATACTTTAACTATAAAAATAAATAAATTGTTGATATATAAAAATATGAAACATCTGTATAAATATATATATTCAAGTCCCTATAGGTATAAGTATGGGGATATAAGCTACCTATAAATATACAGTATATGAAATATATACATATTCATCAGAACTAACATATGCCATCAGAAATGAAAAATTCTTGTAAAACATATAAACGGCCAATTGACGAAATGACTTGCAACATAAAAGTAAACAGGGAAACAAGAACTAATTATACTACTCATATAGTGTCAGATGGGTTACCTCAAGAAACTCTTCAATTTTAAAAGACAAGGTATGTTACAGTTTTCATTAAGGCCAGGGAAAGTAAAAGCGTCTAAAGTGAGTTGCCACTCTAGTTCTCGAACCTCTAACAACAATGAAGAGGGACCACCCCTAATATCAGGGGGGATTTGGTCGATAGCTTGAAAATGAAAACTGTGACCTAGATTAGCATCTATATGTTTCACTAAAGCGTTGTCATTCTTTTTTTTCCTTATGGCATAAATATGCTCATATAGCCTCTCATGTAGCTTCCGGTCAGTTTTACCCACGTAATATACTGAGCAGCAATCACAGGTAGCTAAATAAACAATAAACCTAGACTCACAGTTAAGTTTGTGGTTAATGAAAATTTTTCTATTATTCACAACAAAGGAGTTTGCAGGTTTTATATATCTGCACCACTTACATGTGCCACAAGTAAATGTACCCTTAATTCTGGTAGAAGCAGAATAATTATTCTTTTCCAATATCATTTTAAGATTAGTCCCTTTCTTATAAACAATAGTAGGGAAGGGACCGAATTTATCTACCAACTGACCAACTGTTGATTGCCTTTGATAAGGTGCCAAGTTTTGAACAGAATGAATCTAATCTGTTCAAAATCTTTGTTAAAAGTGGTGACAAAACTGATATTATATCGTCTAACTGGTTTGATGTAATCTGCACTCTGTTGGTCAAAAATAGTCAAATCTTTATTATTTACAGCTGAGTAGCGTACATCAAGAGGTAAAAGTGATGTGTCACTATGAGATAAAAGGGGAGAATACATTCCACTTTTACGTTTAAATTCTACTTCCTGGAACAAGTCGTCAATAAGTGATGAAGGATAGCTTGGATTAATAAACATTTCTCGTAGTAAGTGGCATTCTACATAAAAAAGCCTCATCAAGTGAGCACATTCTTGCAGCTCTTAGCATCACATTGCTAGTTTTAATTATTGCTAAAGGGTTTTAGTATTTTTAGTATTTTTTGTTTAACTGTAGTTTAGTATTTAGTAGGACAATTTATGTTTACAAACTAGTACCAGTAACATTCTTGTGTTTTTAATCACTGTTAACTGGTTTTTGTCTTGCCTTCTTTAACATTTGTCATTGATAGGCAACATAATGTTTAAACATACTTGTTAATATTCATGAGGCGTTCTGGTAATGCGATTATGCTAACTGCAGTTTAAATTTGGTGCTATCCAATTTTCCTGTTGGTTTCTGTGATGAAGTTACTGTTCATAACAGTAACGAAAATGTTTGTGTTTGTTGAAATAAACTTACGTTCAGGATTTTTATACTTTGACTGCCGTGGCTGTTTTGGAACTACAACATTTCTTTGTTTTTTGTTTCGTGTCTACGTTCACCAGTTTACTTGTTACCCATCCAAATCAGCCAGATCTGTAGCATGGCTAACTTCACCCTCTTGTTATGTCCATAGCTTGTGACTTCCCAAGCTCTAAATAAATGTGGCTAAGATACCCAGCTAGGATTGAACATAAAGGATTATTAGACACAAGTGTGATATTAGCATTTACAAGCCTGTCATGGTTTAGATGTGTATAGTAACTGCACTTTTTCATTAGATTCTTTGCCATTTTGCATTGTTTGCACACAAGATGTATTGCTGTATCCGAATCATTATAACAAATGTATGGATTGTGCCCCAAAAATACATGTAGCCTTACAACACCCCGATCTGAAACTGATGTAGCTGATGTGAAACTTATATTCCTCGGTTTACTACTGTGAATGCTTTATTCTCAACTGCAGTTGATGCATTAGTCTTTGACACTACTATAATATGGTTTTTATGATGTCCTCCTTTTATGGTAGTCAGACTTTGTTTAAATGGCATGAGATAATGGTCTTCTTATTGATTCCTCAAGATGTACATATCATTCATAGTGTTGCAAAATGTAGACAGACCCATGTTTGAATAGTGTGTTAATTCACAAAAGCTATTTCTGTCTTCTGGCTTCAGTAATATTGTCCCTAGTGGTATGGATAGTGTTTAGCAAAGAATCTGATTGCCTCATTTTGTGTGGTGAAATGCATCATTTTACAGAATTGATGTATGTATGTCAATAAATGGTGTATTATAGAAGGGGATATTTCCAGTGGGTGAATTCAGTAATTACTTCCAATTTTAGATGTCTTTGTTTGTTTTATACAGAATGGCATCCTTCACTTTTGTGGATTTCAAGTCTTATCACCACAGATATTCTGGAGCCCTGAAGGTTCATCAAATAAGGCTCGGACAAAGATGATTGAGCTTTGGAAAGCACGTCTTGAGAATATTTCACAGGAGGATCCAATCCATTTTGTTCCAACTGCTATGTTTGACATGAGTGCCAAGGGTGGGTTTCAGCTGAAGAAAGAAGTCCAAAAATCTAACACTAATGAACACTATGGCCTGAGTGTTGGACAACACTTGGGAAAAGGAATTCCTCCTAATAATCAGTACAGAAGTGAGAAGTAACTACAGCAATATTCTAAAGGTGTATTTTGTGTATTGAGGACTGAAATAGGGAATTTTCAGCAGAATTTGTAATGCTAAATCAGATCTGAATGTGAATTTGGTTTGCTTTCCATTGTGCACTTTGTTTGAAATACAGTGTTGTATAGGGCTTCTTATCTTATCAGGCCTGAAGTAGCCGTATTCATGAATCCAGGATATTCTTTGTTATTATTTTGTATTGCAGGCAGAGCAATTAATTCTGCTTCTTGAATTTGTGCTGCAAGATTTTAAATTTGTATAACAAAGGGCAGCGGTTAGCTTTTACTGATTATCCCAAGTCAATAAAATGAACTGTGATGATATACAGAATGAAAAGCATAGATTTTCCCTTTGGCAGCATTTTCTCTCTGTATCATTGGTGGTCATCATATTAAGGAAACTGTCTGCACCTCAGGATGTGCCACAATTTTTAATTGCATGTTTAACACTGTAAAATTATAAAAAATATATATTTTGGAGTAAAAAACTACATTAAATAAGGAACTGGCTTTATTTTCTGATTTAAGAAATGTAAACAATCACAAAATGATTGTCTTGTGTTTGGAAGGCTGTAAAATGTTTTCCACATTAAGTCATTTACCTGATGCATAATATCCTACATTTCGTAATTGTGGGAATGTTAGTGATCTAAGAACAGAATATTATTTTTTTTTTTGCATCCAGACATGGTAATGTCAGTAGAAAACTGCACTGTTTCTCTTTGTGCCATCATTTTGAACTATATCCAGTGTGGGATGCAAGCAGATTACAGACAGATGTTCATCGTGTTTCACTGTTGCAGTCATGACTGTAGGGTTCTTCCCTGCCGGCAGGCAGTCCTCGGTCGGCCAGAATCCCAAAGTCTGGGTCCGGCGTCGGCTGTTAAGCCATGCTCCCTGACGTCAGAGTGCCAGGAGTACAAAGCTGACAGCCGACGCCATGTTCTCCAGTCTTTCTTGCCGTGCGGTGATAGCAGTTCGCAAGTGCCGGTCAGCTGTCTCCTGGCAATCTTTTCTGAACAAACTTCAGTCCGAAGATTTTCTTCTCCTACTCAAAGCTAAGTACCCCATTGGGGAAACTTTTTTCTTGCTCCAGTCCGATGTCAGAAAAAGTTAATAATTGTATTTCATGTGGGAAGCAAATACCTCATAAGGATTTTCATTCTTAGTGTAATTCCTTGCTTAGGCCCTGACCACGACATAGCTAGTTGTCGGTTTTGTGCTAGATTCAATCAACGTACAATTAAACGAAGGTATGATTTTGCATTTCATTACTTAGGTAGGCGATTTAATTACAAAATGTTGTCTGATACGGTTCCGGCTACCGGAGTTCACAAATGACGCAAGGACAAAGACAGGCCTCCGAAGTCCAAATCTGATGATATTGTTCAAGCAGAGCCAGCTTCAGGTTCAGCCGTCATCAGTGAGGCGCTTTTGCAGCCCCTGTCGTCGGCCATTTTGGAACCGATGGCCGAAACAGACTCCCACGAGGAGCCAACTAGGCCTTTGAATATTTCTGTTGCAGGACCTTCGGACAATGCTCCTTCGGATGGGTCCGGAGCCGCTGTGCAGGTACCGGCTTCCGAAGGGGGTTTCAGGCCTACTCAGCTTCTTATAAAGGCAAAGACAAAGGCAAAGACTCCTACTAAATCAAAGACTGCAACACAGGCCTCTTCTGATCCGGCTCCCAAGTCACAGAAACAGTTACTTAAGATGGCAGAGGACTTACTTACTATGATCAGGGGTTCACGTCCCCCTCCAGATAAAGGGCCAAGGCAGGAAGTTTATTATGATTCCTCTGATCAGGCTTCTGTTTCTTCAGTTTCTTCTTCTGACCAGGAATATTCTTTCCCTCCTTATGAGGATTATGATGCTGAGGAGTCCATACCCTCAGCTTCTCCCCCTGAGGATTTCTCTTTTGGGGAAACTTTGCATGAAATGAGGGAACATTTCCACTGGGAAGGACAGGAGTATTCAGAATCTAAGAAAAGACTAAGGGATTTTCTTCTTCTTCCCCAACATAGACCCCTGGCTATTCTTCCTATTTTGGATATTGTGGATGATGCTTTTTCGGAGGCTAACTTAACCCCTGACTCTTTTCCTCCAGCTCCTGTTAAGCCTGACAGATATTACAGGGTTCCTGATTCCCACCAGTTTTTATACAAGAACCCTACTGCTGACCCTGAATCTATTTCTCAGGGTCCTAAGGGAGTTAAGGCCGCTTCTGCTAAAAAACCCATTCCCACTGAGAAGGATTCCAGATCTTTAGAAAGATGGGACAAAAAAGTGTACACTTCTGCTACTTTATCTATTAGGGCTTTAAACTGTCAGTTTCATATGCTGAAATACCAGCAATTTCTCCTGTCTGTTTTAAAACAAAAGCTTACTTCCATTTCCACTTGTGCAGATGATAAGGAATTACATGACTTAATGCATGCCACTGAACAAGTTGGGAAGCATGGTTTACACTATGGATTTGATGCCTTGGAGGCTTCTTGTAGGGCTGCTGCCTCGGGCACAGTAATTAGAAGGCATGCATGGTTAAAGGAACAAAATTTGCAAGATCAGGTAAAAGTTAAATTATTGGATGCTCCTGTTCAGCATAATGTTTTGTTTGGATCTAAAGCTGAAGAGGTGATTAAAAAGATGGAGGACAAGGCAAAATCCATGCAAACAGTTAAAGATTTCTTACAAGTACAGCCACCCAGATTTAGTAGGAATTGGCCTACAAAAAAATTGGTCCTTTCCCACTTCAGACAGGCCTCAGAGGGGTAGATACAGACGCTCACGAGGAAGGCCTCAAACACAAGCCTCTTATAGACCAAGACAGTGGACTGCTTCCACCCCTAGGGGAGGAAAGGACAGGTCGCAAGCTCATAGGAAACAGACTCAGTGACTCCCTCTCTTGGGCTGCAGGAACTTCTTGCATGGAAGCCCCTCTCGGAGGAAAACTTTCTCTTTTTCAACTAAATTGGACTCATATAAACCAAGACAAGTAGGTTCTGGATGTGGTTTCAAGAGGTTACAAATTCCATTTTCATACCCTACCAAGGCCAAGCGGATGGCCAGATCTTCCAAAACATCAATGGACAGAGGCCTTAAACCAGGTGGAAGCTCTTTTGGCTATGAAAGCCATAGAACCAGTTCCACTTTCAGAGATGGGGCAAGGCTTTTACTCAAGAGTTTTTCTAGTCCCCAGGAAGCAAAATTCATGGAGACCCATTCTGGATCTATCAGCCTTGAACACCTTTCTAGAGATACCAAAATTCAAGATGCTAACTCTACAGCAGCTACTTCTAATGCTGACCAAAAATGCATGGATGGTAACTTTGGATTTAAAGGAGGCATATTTACACATTCCCATCAGGCAGGAATGCAGAAAATATCTCAGGTTCAAGGCCGGATTGAGGCACTTTCAATTCTCTGCGCTGCCCTTTGGATTGTCTACTGCACCCAGGGTCTTCACCAAATGCCTGGCTCCAGTAGTAGCTTATTGTAGACTCAAGGGAATTCAAATTTACCCTTATCTGGACGACTGTCTTATTCAGGCAGACAGCAAGGAGGTCTTACTCCAGCATCTACAGTTTGTTCAGAATCTTCTCAAATTCCTGGGATTCACTGTAAACATAAAAAAGTCAAATTTGACACCCTCACAACAGATAATTTTTCTGGGCGCTTCTCTAAACACAACAACCCAGATGGCATTTCTGACACACGAAAAACATAGTTACAGCTGGCTTCAACTTTCAAAACCTTGGCAACTTTAACTCAGCTATCTGCAAGGAGATTCCTGCAGGCTTTGGGTTACATGGCCTCCTGCATCCTTCTCATACCATATGCGAGACTGCGTATGAGGAAAATACAGTGGTACCTAAAAAGCGTATGGTCGCAGCATTGCCACAGTTTAGACATACTGATCTCTGTTCTGCCTTGTCTTCAAAAGGAATTCCTTTGGTGGTCCAAGGCATGTACTCTAAACAAAGGAAAACCCTTCTGTCTGCCTCCAGCCACTCAGATACTAACCACGGATGCCTCGTATTATGCATGGGGAGCCCATTTTCAGGGCAACTGTCTGCAGGGCCTTTGGACAAAGGATCAGTAGCACCTGCATATCAATTTAAAGGAAATGTTAGCCGTTCAGAAAGCTCTATTGGCCTTCAGGAATCTTCTACAACCAGGACAACTACTGATACAGACAGACAACACCACAGTTATGTGGTACATAAACAAGCAAGGGGGATCTCATTCCTACCCCCTTTGCAGACTAGCCATGGATCAATGGAACACAGCTCTAGCTTGCAATCTGGACCTTCAAGCTCAGTTTCTACCAGGGAAGCAAAACTTCCTGGCAGACAGTCTGAGCAGAAACCTTTCAGACCCACATGAGTAGATGGCATCGTAGTAGCAT
>NC_056741.1:1778293230-1778403166 GCF_019279795.1 Protopterus annectens | reverse complement strand
TTAGAAGCTTTAGGTAAAAGGTCCAAGGAGTGCAATTTCTTGTTGACACTCCTAGCACTGAGCAGTAACACCTTTAGCTTGTCCTGAGTAGCTTTTATTATATTGGAAGGTTTGTCTAAAAAGCCACTATAAGTGTGGATAATGTTTTGGGCAATATCAAAGAGCCTAGATGTGACAGATGACTAACATCCATGGCAAAGTAGCTTGGCCTCTCAACCATGTCCTTCCAGGCTGACAAGTATTTGGATGTCTTTGGAATGACACCAGTAGCTAAGCGAATTGTTAAATTTGATAATTTTCTGCTGGTATTGTGACATAATCCTTGGAGATGGTAGAATGCTGCTCAGTGCTAGACACGTACCTGTCCGTGATACACATTCTAAGAACTCAATCATGTCTTGTTTTCACATAGTCTAAGGAGGTACATCTCAGGTCATAGGTCCATAGGTTGGTACTAGGCTATCGGCCCTAGGGTCTATACAAGCCTAGTCATAACAATTTCCTGGCTAATTCTTCCCACAATATTTACTTCCCTGGACCCCTTTCTAGCAGGGCAACTGACGTGATCCCATCCAATCGTTAAGGTTCTTTTTGAAGAGAGCCAAAGAGGCACACTGCTTGACATGTATGGACAGTCTATTCCAGAGTCTAGTAGTCTCTGGGTCAGGAACCTATCCCTCTAGCATTTTTTCCACAAGGACTATGACTGATTCATACTGAGTCACACTGGCACTTAGGGGTTAATGACTTGAGTGCTTGCATGATCTGGCAGATCCTGGCCCCTAACAGGCAACTAACTGTAACCCTCTCCTTATCCAGCCTGGTAAGAGAGACATCACTGTGTCATTAATATGTAATTAATATGTATAATTAATATTTTATGCTCCTGCACTGGCCCGGTAATCAAGGAGCCTCAGTCCTCACCAGTAGCACCAGTGGGGGACATACACTTGGGAGGATGACAAGTACACACACAGTAAAGTGCAATTTCCTTTGAGAGCACAGAGAGACCACAGACAGCCTGGGGCTGGTTTCTCCCTCTTTCTCCATATCCCCAGTAAGACTCCTCACTGGCACAGTTATAAGGTTGAGATCTCAGCTGAGTGGCCAAACCAAGGTCTCCAGTACCCACTGTGTCCAACCAGTGCTTCGTGTCCCTGCCCAAGTATCTGACACATACACTCACCTGGGAAAGGCTGGCCCAGGCTTACTAGCTATGCCCCTTCTGCTCAGATTATAAGGTGGGTTTCACTGCAGCCAGCTAACTCTTTATCAGCTACTTTAAGGTCCTTAAAAAAAGGTGTCCAATCCTACTGTGTAATGTTACAATTAATCCAAATCTAGGCATCAACACTCTACTCTGTAACTGGATTCTTGACTTTCTCACAGACAGTCCTTAGAAAGTGTGCGCAGGAAGTAACTCCTCAGATAGCATCACTCAGCACTGGAGTTCCACAAGGATGTGTGTATAGAGCAAAATATTTGATAATTCTTCTTTGGACCCAGATTCAGGAAGCAGCCCAGGGTTAAGAGAGAGATGAAGCAACCCTTGCCTGGTGTCTTTTCTTGAGAATGGCATGTTTGTTCTCTTGCTGTTTTGCTGACAATTTAGGGGTTGGAATATGGGCCCACCAAAAAAACACAAGCTCATGGCAAACAGCAGCATTAAGAAAGGCATGAGTATGATCATTGTTTTTTTTTTTTTTTTCACTCCAACATTCATGCAGGGGTGTACTTAATTAACAACAATGTCTAAACACCTTCACCAAAGGATACTATCATAGGAATTCACAAGTACATGGTCTTCAGAATTTGAATGCTCTGTCTACGGTGTTGTGGAATAATCTGTTAATCCCAATTTCAATGAAGATTTGCTGTTTAATAAATGTCAGACCTGTATGGGTGTGTCTGACTGACCATATATTATTTATTTATTTTACATTTGTTGACCGGGCTAGTCTAGCTGGATACATTTCCATTTTCAGTAGAGGCCCGGGGAGAAAAGCTCCACATAAATTTGAACAAAAAATGTTACAATAGACAAGCAAATGGACAAAATCATCATAGATGAAAAGACAAATAAAAAATATAGTACCCAATAACAGATATATATATAAAGAGAGGATCACATTTCTAAAAATAACATTAAGTAGCTGAAATAACATCAAGAACAAGGCACAAAACAGAGAGCAAAATTGATTAATAATATTATAAAGAACTAATCTTAGTAACAGAAGGAGAAAGAGAAGCACTAAAATAGGAGAGGAGGAAGAGAAGCAGTATAAGAAAAGAGAAGGGAAATTTGTGAGAGATTAGCATAGAGGAAAGAAGAAACAAAATACTCTAAAAGGAGGTAGACTGAAGCAGATACAGTAAAGAGAGAGGGAAAGTAAAGTAGTAGGAAAGTGCAGAGTAGTAGGAAAGCGCAGAGGAGGTAAAGGATTAGTCAGGTTTTGAACAGGAACAGAGCCAGTGGCTTTGGAAGTAATCTTTGATTTTGTGTTTAAAGAGAGGCAGAGATGTAGTAAGTGTTATGTCGCTAGGAAGCAGATTCCAGTTCCTTCCTACAGTATTATTGAAAAGAGAGTCACCGGCAGAATTATAAGTCTTTGTTATAGTAGCCATAAGTTTACTGGATGAGCGAAGGGAGTTTAGGTTGTTATAAGGGATTAAAAGTTTAGAAAGAATAGGGGTTTTGTTTGGTTGGTATAAGATTTTATGGGCAATAGTGAGTTGAGGGATTAACAGAAGGTTTTGTAGTTCAAGCCAGCCTAGAAGTTTCAGGTTAATACAGTGATGAGTTCTAAAAGGGTTACTAGTGGCAAAACGGGCAATGTTGTTGTAGCAAGTAGCCAGTTTCTTAAGGTTGGCTTTTTTAAGGTTAGTAAAAATTGGTGAGGCATAAAGAAGAGTAGACAAAAGATGAGAGTGGGCAATCTTGGCTCTGGCTGATGATGTTAGGAAAGGTTTAATTCTATATAGGCTTCCTATTTTTCTATTGACTGTTTTAATGGTGTTGTTGATATGCTGGTCAAAGGAGAGGTTGTTATCAATTGTTATTCCTAATAATTTTGTTGTTGGATCAGGAGCAATGAGAGTGGCATTATTTGAGGAGATGGTGAAGTCCAAGGGGGTGGACCTAGTGCTAGGAGAGAAAAGGAGAAGTTTAGTTTTTTTGGCATTGAGGAGGAGGTTGCGTCTGGTGAACCAAGTTTCTACAGTGTTGAAGACATTTTGAGTAATAGATGAAAGTTCATTAGGAGATGAAGCAGAGCAGATAAGGGTGGAGTCATCTGCATATTGAATGCAGGTAGATTGAGGAATTGCTAAGTGAAGATCATTGATGAACAGGGAGAAGAGAAGAGGTCCTAGAATAGAGCCCTGAGGTACACCGATGGAAACGGGTACGAATGAGGAAATTTGGTTTTCCCAACGAACTGCTTGCTGTCTATTGCCAAGGTAGGATGTAAACCAGTTAATGGCAAGATTATCAAAGGAGAGGGATGTAAGAGTGTTAATTAAAATGGAGTGGTTGACCATATCGAAAGCTTTAGAGAGGTCAATGAAAAGAGCAGAAGAGAGAAGGTTGTCGTTGCGGTTCCTGTTGATAGTATCTACAAATGATAGGAGAGCAGTGGTAGTACTGTAATGTGGTCTGAAACCGTGTTGACAGTTTGCTATTATGTTGTTTTGAGAGAGATGCTGTAAAAGTTGTTGGTGAATACATTTTTCCATTATTTTTGCTAAGGGAGAAAGGAGGGCAATTGGTCTATAGTTTGAGTACTCAATGGAGTTTCCACCTTTATGTAAAGGGATAATATGGGATATTTTCCAGATGTCTGGGATGGTTCCCTCTTGGATTGTCCTGTGTATAAGTATAGATACTGGATATGCAATTTCTTTGGCAGCTTTTGGAGAAAAAGTGAAGGGAGCTTGTCAGCAGAAGGGTACAAGGCTTCAGTTTGTGGATAAGTCTAGAGATGAAAGATGTAGGAATAGGTTGTATTTTAAAGTTATTTGAAGGGTGTCTTTGGTTTATAGGTGGGCTGGAGTTATTAGTGCTAAGTTGTTTAGCTAGTGATAGAATAGTGTCAGTAAAAAAAGAGTTGAAAGCATTTGCAGTGAGGTGGGGAGTATCTGGGTCGGCATTGAGAGGGGTGGGAGTTTTGGATGTTCCTGGGGAGAGGAGTCTATGTATAGATGACCAAAACTGTTTGGGGTTGTTATGATGAGTTTGTTGAAGTTTGCAGTAGTAGGTTTTTTTGTCAGTAATTATTGCTTTTTTAGTCGAGTTTCTAAGTTGGCGGAAATGAAGAAGGTCAAGGGAATTTCTATGGTTTCTCCATTTCGCCCATACTTTATTTCTGGAGAGAATTAGCTTTTTAGTTTCTTTAGAGAGCCATGGGGCAATATTGGGTTTCATTCTGATGGTGCGTTCAGGAGCATGTTTGTTGAGAATGTATAAAAAAGTGGTATTAAAGTATGATACTGCATTTTCAAGGGGAAGAGATTTCAGGGGGCTCCAGTTGCATTTGCTGAGTTCATTTTGAAATAGGTCTATGTTAAAATTTTTATATTGATATATTTTGATATATATTTACAGTAGTAGGCCCCATGGGTAGGCAGACTTGCTAGTAAACAAAAAAAAAGTTTGGTACTGTCAGTATAGTTCAGCAATTTACTATAGGCATATAAATAATTAGTTTACAGAGATGCAGTTACTTAAGAACTCTCCCTTTGCTACTCTGAAGCAAAAACAGCAAAGTATATACACAAATAATGTTTGCATGGCATGCTTCATTTGAGAACTTGTGGATCTGCATGCTTTTTTGGTTAGTGCTCTGCCATTTGTTAATATTATGCCACATGTTACGTTGAATGCTGCAGCCAAGTGTAAAGCTCGACTTCCCAAAATTGACATAACTTGTCTGAGGGCTCTGAGCAGGTTACAATGAAGCTTATAAAGCATGTCTACTTGTAAGTATCTTCAAATAATTACAAACCAACAAAAAATGTTAGAGCATTTTCAGTGTTTAAAGCATGTCAGAAGAAAAATGTTTAACTTATCAATTCATCGTTGCATGCAATCCTAAATGGATTTTTATTTTTTTTGCCAGAAAATTTTCTTCAAGCAAATACCTTCCCCCAGAGATTAGTGTTTTACATCTAGAGTAAGAAATTGCTACTTTTTCAGTATTGTCCTGCCATCAGCACAACTGTACACACAAAGTCCACAGGCAGGCAAACTTGCAGGCACAAAAAACTCTGCACTTGCTCTCTGACTTTGTGACTGAGTGAAATTGTAGATTTATCTCATGTACTGTTGTCTCTGAGCTAGTTGTTTTGTGTGTTTATTTTTTTGTATTTAAATTGTTTGGGGTACATCAATGATATTGGCTGATATTTTGTCAGGCTCAACCATTGATTACAATGATTATTTTTTTTATTTATTGCTTTTGCCACTGTGCCTGCTAGCCATCAAGCCTTTCCCAATCACATTTTTTAATCCCTAGTGGAAGGAGGATTATCTTCAGACCTTCCAGGGCAAAAGCCATTGAGGAGGCAGCTATAAGGGTACTTGTGTCATCACTGATATCCTAGCAATGAGGGCATATTTCTTGTTTGGCAGAGCCCTCCCCAGGAGGAGGTGTATAGGACCTGCATCACAGAAGGAGTCAATAGCACCTTTACGTATGCAAGTACACCCCCATGGGGTGCTCCACCCCCACAACCCCCGTAACTTAAATATACCAACACAGAGATCGCAATACAGTGCGGAAGAGGAAATTTCCGCACTGTATAGAGATGGCGGTTCCCCATGGTCGGCTTTTTGAAAGTCGATCATATGGTTTCTGCCATATGAAAGTCGACTTTCTGAAAAGCTGACCATGTGAAGAGGACCCATATATATATATATATATATAATATATATATATATATATATATATATATATATATATATATATATATATATATATATATATATATATATATATATATATATATATATATATATATATATATATATATATATATACACATATATATATATATATATATATATATATATGTATAATACCGGTCTACAACTTCAACAAAAAAACAGTTTTGGACATTAATATGTAACCTGTTACATTCAGGCTAAAACAAGGAACCAACCCTTTTCATAACAGCTGACCATTAGAAATTGCGGCATTATTCAATACCTACTTCAGAAAAAGTGTTCCCTCACCAACTTAAATCACTTCAACCCCATCCAGTGCTCCAACGACCCCACAACATCATCCAATCTAGTAATTCAGCAAATGATTTAGGCCAAAGCAAACATTCTCCACACTCCCTGCCACTTCCTTTACACACCCTCCAGCATCCCCACTTGAACCTAATTCACCCTCTATAGCCATTGCTAGTAGCTTCCATGTAGGACCTATCTCTGCAACAGTTATAAAAAAACTTCTACTTAAACCCAAACCTTGCTCCATTGCAGCTGACAACCGCCCACCTGAATACCCAAAGATAGCTACCAGTGCAGTAGCATACCTAGTCTGTATGCTTATCCATAGATCATTAGCTGTATTGTATGTGCCCTAACTATGGAAAAAAATTGTATACTCTCCCTGTTCATAAAGGTGCCATCTTGGCGGACATCTCTAACTTTTGGCCTATTGCCATATTATCACCACTCTGAAAAATTCTTGAAAAATGTATTCATAAGCAATTCCAACACTATCTTCCTCAAGAATATCTCTTAACTACCCAATATGCAGTACAACTACTGTCCCCCTATCATTCATCGACACTATAAACAAATAAAGAACTCATGCAAACTTCTTTCCTCTTTATTCCTTGACCATCAAAAGCCTTCAGTACAGTTTCTCCCCTAAATGCCAGTATACTCGGTCTCATCTTGGACTGTCCCCTTCTTTATTACTGTGGTTTAGTAGCTACTTAACTGACAGCCTCCAGTCTGTACAATGGCAGAATATTCTGTCTCCATACTTGTGTTTTTTTTTTTTTTTGTAATTTCTCAAGTCTTTTGAGTTTCTAATACCATGATGGGAGTTGGGCTCATTCTTAAGTCAAAGTACGATTAAAGTTCATTAAATTAGTATTGTTTCAGTCTTCAGTATGGTCAGCCAGTAGTGCTCTTCGCAGCACCAGTAATATACCCAGTAATGACTCCTTCTGCAATTTGTATGGGGTTACATGTATTGGTAATGTATCTAAATATAATTGTAGATTCTTTTTTATAAGACCCGTCGTTCCTACTACTATTGGAACTGCCTGGGTATCTTTCTTCCACAGTGCTGTCATTTCTGCCTACAAATCCTGATATTTTATGACTTTGTGTCTCTCTGTATGCAAGACACTGTAGTCACTGGGTGTGGTTATTTCAATGATCAATGCTACTTTTGTCTTCTTTACATGGACTACTATATCCATCTTTCTAGCATCTATCTTTTGAATTGTTGGTAATGGGTGATCCCATGTGATGTAGACTTCATTTTCTATGAGCCCCAAGGCTTTATTCTTCTCCCTTCCTCTTTAATATCTTTATCACTGAGTGCTATACCTTTGTAGGTCCAGCCTCTCATACAGTATGCCAGTGATTTTATGTGTATATGTGCGTATAACTTGCCTCAACTCCTCTGTATCATGCAAGAAGTTCCTCTTCAATGGCTCCATAATGGCAAGCTACTACTCATTTCTTAAAAAACAAGTCACTGCTGTTTTTCCTAAATCACACACTCCTGATAAAGTGAATTGCCTCCCCACTTAGATTACAGAGGATCAAAGGAAGTTACTAGAGCTCTGTTAAGCGAAACCATTCATGCCCAGTTTTCCCAAATATCAGTGCCCATAGGCTAGAATGACTTTGGTATATGTGCCTTAGGGCATCTACAGAATGCCCCAGTCCATATGTGCCACAGGCGATAAGCCAGCAGTTAATTTGTGATTTCTCATCCATTGGTTTAAATTATATTTGAATAGATTTAGAGAAGAGTTCTTTTTCAAATGAATGGGGAATACAGCCTACAACTTATCTCCACATACATTATTAACGAAGCTGATGACTGCTCTGCTTTTACTCCTGTTCTCCATTCTTATCACCCTAACAGACTGCTTCAATTAAACGGACAGCATCTTCTCAGCTTAGAAACACCACAAATCCTCAGGCAAAGCTCTCCACTCATACTGTGTCACTAAAAATGGAATTAAATCCACCTCTAACCTCTCCAACTTCAAACTACTATTAAAATTCTACCTAAATCAAATTTGGCTGTGCCCCTTCACTACCCCAGGTTTAACTAGTCCCTCCCTCCTTCCATCCCCAGCATACTGTGACTATGTTCAGAGAGAAGGAATTAGTAAAATTTTTCTTAAATAAAGGGCAAATATATTTTTGCCTAGGCTATATTATCTAGTCATCTCTGGTCCAAAAAATAAATTCAGTGCGTTTAATGTCATCTCTATGAACTGCAACTTGTGAAAACTTTATCGATTGACATTGTTCTTTTTCAAGTTGTTATAGCTGTCCAAATGTTTGCCCTATGTAATTAAGTATAGGATCACATCATTTTTCAGTATTACAAGTCACTACACAGATATCTTGTAGGCTTTGTAATAACATCATTTAACTGCAACCATAATATTTCAGTGCGGAGCTTTTCTCCTTGAACCTGCACTGAAAATGGAATATTATCCCAGTCAGACTTTTCTGGTAAAGAAATGTCAACAAAAAAAGCATCTTGAGACCGTATAAAAATTGTCTCATTCTGTGAGATGATAATCTATTACTCAAATGACATAGCATAGTATGAAAGTGATGTAAATACAAAATGTCCTTGGAGACAAAAATCTCACACACAATAAAGTCAGACACCAAAATCATCAGGAACAACACCACACATCATACCTCTCCAAGGCCATCAGAATAAACACAATCCATCATATGCTGAGGTTCTAAAGATTAACTTGCTTAAACCTCAAAGACCTCCAAAATGCAACATAGGCCAAAACACACTCTGCAATTTAAGCCTACTGCTTCACATAGCACAAGGAGTCCCAAAGTCACAGATGCTGAGCCCGTAAGGCAGACATCAATCTGACCAAACATTTGTGTTATATGCGACTCCATTGTAAGACATAAAGATGTACCTCTTACCAGGCTCAGCAAGAAAAGCATGAGAGTTATTTGTCTGGTGTCAGGATCCATTAGATCACGCATGCACTCAAGTCCATGAACAACAAGTACT
The DNA here is from genome assembly GCF_019279795.1 of Protopterus annectens. Taxonomy (NCBI): domain Eukaryota; kingdom Metazoa; phylum Chordata; order Ceratodontiformes; family Protopteridae; genus Protopterus; species Protopterus annectens. Next base: position 1,778,393,909 of record NC_056741.1, on the reverse strand, counting down.
AGTATGACTGCCATAGCTCATGCCAGTGTCAGTGACTTGAGGTGTATCTCTCTGGACTATAGGAAGCTCTCATACTGTGTGTCCAAGGCAAGTATGAGCCCAGCATTCAGCGGCATTCTAGCTTTTCCAATGATGATGGCACAATATGGCCAAAAAATAATTAAATTCAATAATTGGATTCCTTATTGGTGTTATTAAAAGAGAGTCCAAAACTTGTCAGCAGGATATGATTGGTAGACTAGGTTCAGTGCTAACTTTACCCCCTGTCATCCCCTAAAGAGCCCATCTCTATACCAGAAGAATGCAAAGTTCCTGTAATCACGGCTGCACAGGTAAAAAACACACTATCCAAAGCCAAGAACACAGCATCCATGGGACCTGACGACATCCCAGGCTGTGTTCTACATGAACAACAGAACGAACTGGCACCCCACCTAAGTACCATGTTCAATCATAGCCTCACCTCAGGCTATATGCCCACTGAATGGCACACAGCAACAGTTATCCCACTCCACAAAGGGGGAGCCACCACAGACCCCAGAAACTACCACCCCATTAGCCTAACAAGCCTGGTCTGCAAGGCTATGGAGCGTATCATCATGGAACTTATAAACAATGACATTGGTAATCTCCAAACTCAGGACCCCACCCAGTTCGAGTTTGTAAAAGGCAGATCATGTCTCCTAAACCTGGTAGACTTCTTTGAAGCAGTCAGCAAAGCCGTAGATGAGGGTAAGGTGGTTCACACAGCCTATCTAGATCTCGCCAAGGCTTTTGACACCATCCCCACTCTGGAATTATCTAAACTAGGTATAAATCCCTATGTCACAAGACGGGTTGCCAACTGGCTCACTGACAGAACCCATACTGTGAAAGTAGCAGACTCCAAATCCAGCTTCAGACCAGTGACAAGTGGAGTACTACAGGGTTCAGTCCTGGGTCCTCTCCTGTTTGGTATCTACTTCTCTGAAGTACATGCCAACACAGAAGGTCTTTGGCTAACGAAGTTCGCAGATGACTGCAAACTAGGAGCCATAATCAAAACTCCAAAAGATGTGGACATCTTACAAAAGGGCCTTGTTACGACAGATGCCTGGTGTCAAAGCCATGGTCTCAAGCTCAATGTCAAAAAGTGCATTGTCATTCCTTTTGGTAAAAACTCAGTACCCATGAACTACCACATAGGTGGTAGTCTACGTAACACCGAAAGTGTGATAAGAGACCTTGGGACACAGGTGTACAGTAGTCTCTCCTTTGATAACCACATTGCCACAGTAGTCAGGAAATCCTTCATGTGGCACACCTCATCACAGAAGGTTTCTCATCCAGGAAGAAAGAGGTCATTGTTCCCCTCTACTCGTCACTCATTAGACCCATTATAGAGTACAATGCCCCTTTTGGTATGTACCTCACAAGACATCTACAACAACTGGAAAGGCCACAGAAATACCTCACAAAGAGGATTACTGGCCTCAAAGAGATGCCCTATGCAGACCGTCTCAAAAAACTGCAGCTTTACTCCGTTGTATATTGCCTACTCGGAGGCGATTTCTGCCTAACACACAAAGCTATGTCAAACCCAGAGCTTTTAGACATGCTCCACTTAAAGAAATACCAATCCGTATGAGCTACACGCTCTAGGGACCTAAACCTCATCACCACAATAAACAGAACATGCTGGAGGGATAGATTCCTGTCTCAGAGACTTCCCATACTCTGGAACAAACTACCTATCTGTATCAAACAAAGCTCCTCATTAGCACTCTTTAAGAAAAATCTTGATGATTGGATGGGAGATAGGAAATTCACCCCAGGGATCACTTCTGTGGCTCTGCTCAACAGTGGCACAGGAAAATAATTTTCTTGGGTGGCGGAAGCCAGGGTACCTTTGGCTAGGCTTATATAGGCCCTAGGGCCAATAGCCTAGTACCTACCTATGAACCTATGACTACCCTGCTGCTCTATAGATGGCCTGCATCTGTCTCCTCTAGGGTTTTGATTATGGGTAAAGACATTGTCCACTGACATAGTACTTTTTTAGGCAATACCATCCTGATAAACTTATGAACGTAATGAAACAAAGGAAAATATGAAGGTGTTACTGATCAATGCTAGGAGCCTAAACAGGAAACTCCACTCCCTACAAGCCCTTCTCATCCCTGAGGATGTTGACATCTGTGTAGTGACTGAGATGGTTTAAAATGGCAGAATAGCTGTGCAGGGCTGTAATGCCATCCACACATTTGACCAGCTACTATGCAGGAGAAAGAAAAAAATGGAGTGTAATCTTCATTCAGAAGAGACTCGCATCAAGTTGGTAAAGTGGTATGATGCATTAGAGCTTCTTCATGTCCAACTAACCAAGAGAATGGTCCCATACCATATATTAGCAAGTTATAGGAACTCCCTCTATGACCCATGAAAGCCACACCACCTATCTACAGGAACTAGAATCTGTCAGTAGTAATCGCAGTACCATTTTCCTAGGTGATCTAAACTATCCAACTGGGATATCAAACTGGGAAACCTACACCAGCACTAGTGCACAAGCACTGAGATGCCAGGAGTTTGTCACAACAAATGTCATATTTTCCAAGACATTTGTCAATACAAACACCCAGGAACAATAGGGGAATAACATGATGGATCATGTCTTTACTACTATAGGGTCATCTTGCACCATCCCTTGTGTATCTTCACTTTTTACATCTGACCATAATTCTGTGTCCTTTGAAATAAAACTGAAACCTGAGATCCCTTCCACCCAATAAACATTTAGAAACTTCTGTAAGACAAAGTACCTGTTCCTAAGTTACATACTGACAAGTTTCAAATACCCACCAAACCTAGTTAACTCCACTGAATACATGGAAACATATACCATCACACCATATAAACAGCTGCATAGATGCAGCTATATCATGTAGTTAAACACAGAGCAGAGCCCCAGAAACAAAACCACGTAGTGGAATCATAATATCAAAAAGTGTTACAATAAAAGGGAGAGAATTTTGATGAAAGTAAGAAGAGTAAGTCCTGGAATGATTGGACCCTCATTAATGAAATAAGCAAACAACTTAAAACTAAATCCACCAAAGCCAATTTTGATGCTAAAATGGCTACCCAAGTCAAAGACATACAAAAGGCCTTTATAGTTATGTTCATAATCTCAAAAGTAAAATGCAGTAATGTGCTTTGCTGATTGTAAACTATGTTACTACACTGAGGCTGGTGATATAGTGAACCTACTGGCCGATAAATTTAGCTCTAAGTTTGCATCTCTCTGCCCTCTGTCCCTCAAGATATACCTGAAACTGACTCATCTCCAGCTGTCACGCAATATTCCTGGGACCTGACAATATTCATGGATGCATATTAAATAGCATGAACCACGATTTAGCCAACCCCATCCCCAAAAACACTGTTCAGCCTCAGCCTCCATTCAGGTTTTGTGCCAGGTGACTAGACAACAGCTACAGTTATTCTTGTCCATAAGACCTTCCACAGATGGACTTTGGCGGACTTTTTTGAAAAGGTCACCACAGCAATGGATGACTGCAAAACAGTCTGCACTGTACACCTTGATCAGGCCAAAGCTTTTGACACAATCCCTACTCGGGCATAGTAGTAACATTAAATAAACTGGGAATAAAACTCTGTCACCTGTTGGATTCCCAACAGGCTCACAGTATGCAGGAAATCAAAACAGGGGAAGTTACCTCTTCAAAGAGACCCATTACCAATAGAGTCCTCCAGGATTCTGGGCTGGGACCGCTCCTGTTTGACATTTGCTTTTCTGAAGTAAAAGCTAATACTGACTAACTGTGTTTGCAGAGTACAAACTAGGAGCAGTCACTGAATCCCCAAATTACTTGGACATCCTGCAGGAAAGTTGATCCCAAATGAATACTTGATGCCAAAATAATGGGCTTTAACTAAATGCCAAAAAAAAAAAAAAAAAAAAAAAAAACACATTGTTGTATCTTTAAGAAGTTGTCTATCCCAGAAAACTACAACATTGATAATACAACCCTGAAGAGTCGACCCTTGTGTTTGGGATTTGGAAACTTTTGTGGGCAGTGATCTAACTTTTAACCAATGTCTATTGTTGTAAGTCCTTCCATATTGCACAGTGTCTAGATCTATGGTTGTAATTGTCGTCCTTTACTTAGCCTTCATTAGACCAGTCATTGAATATAATGCCCCTTTTGGCAGGTATCTGTACTGACATGTGCAACAACTGGAATGCGCACAGTGATGCCTTATTAAAAGACTACAAGGCCTAAACAGCATGTCCTACGTGGACTGACACAAAGTCCTGTCATTATACTCTGTATTCTACAGACTGCTAAGAGGTGACTTGAGTCTGGCTTACAAGGCATCCTCTGACCTAATACTGATGGATTTATTGCACATCAGCAAGTCAAATGGCATCAGAAATACTAGGTCTAGGGATCTAAACCTCTTCTGTAACAGCAATAGAATGGTTTGGAGTGACAGATGTATCTCCCAAGGATACCACTGCTCTGGAACAGACTCCCCAACCACATAAGACAAAGTTTGTCCTTGTCCATATTCAACAGTAACTTAGAATTATGGATGGGAAACAGAAAATGTACCCCCTTGACTGCCCCCTGTGCTACTAATGGACAGAGACAGCTTCTAAATGTTTTATGCCATGCATGGGTCCCATTAAATTACCTATGGTGTGATACCAGGTATTCTCATTACAGGTAATATATAATTATTGACAACGGGATAGGCAAGTCTAATTTTTATACCATATGGGATAGTTTATTTCAAGCACCAAAAGGAAAACTGGCTTAAAATAGCCTTCAAGGGTTGCTAGCCTAGTACTTGCCAATGAACAAAATCATTAGGTAAAAAAGACAGAACACACATACATGAAATAGTTAGTATACTTAAAATCATGCAGCCAAATTATGATTTTTAAAATTATCATTTCACTTTAGTATTACTTTAGGGCAGTGTTTGAGATTTCATTTCTGCAATTATTATGCTTTATTTATTTTTATCCATTTTGTTTATTTTGTTGTATCACATTTGACGTTTGACAAAACTGATTGTGCCAACTGATTGGATGTGTCATATGGTATGTATCCTTGATATTGAAAGGGTTTAGATTAAACTGTTACTTTATTCTGATGAAGTCCATAAATATGTGGGCAAAAGTGCCTAATAATGGATTTAAGCTCTGAGTGATTTCTGCATAATTTTTGTGGATTGTTCGTTTAATTCTACACTTTTTCATAGATTCTAGCCTTCATTTTTGTTATAAATCCAAGCAGAATGCAGTCATAGTGTTTGGCACACCACAAAGGTTGTGGGATGCTCCAGTGGTGGTGAAGAACTACTGTTTGCAAATTGCCAGGCTGAACAGCAGAAGTGCATTGATGAATAGACAGATTCACCTTTTTCCTTCAACTTCCATATTGAATTCATTGTCAATATACTTCTCAAACAACTGAGTTAGTGCAATAAACTGTCTAACTTGTTAACATTTAAGAATAAGACATATGAGTATAAAGCACCTTAATAACTAAACTCAAGTAACTTCTTCAAGTGGTTGCTGTTAAATCAGCCCTATAATATCAGATATGATGTTGTCAATCTTCATCTATTCTTGACTTATGGGTTACGGTTCTGATCCTCAGAACTGATCTGGCTATTGTATAGCTCATGCCAGTCAAAAATCTCTCGAGCTGCAAGTCTACCCACAATGCCCCTCTCCACATTACCTCAGATCTCGTTTGCTGTGCTTACAACAAGACACGTCTGCCATCTCTCTTGTAGCTAAATATATTTTTATTGTTATCCTTCTATTCAACTCCTAATCATTTCTATCTTTTGTCTCTTAGTCTACCCATAGTGAGTGTGCTGTAATTTTCTTTTGCCACTGGTAAATTCTCCCCTACCATCATTAGTAGTATTTCCCTTTACTCTCTCTCTCTCTTTCTCTCTCTTTGTTGGGAGTCTGTCTACCATTGTTGGTAGATTTTTCCCTTCCTTCCACTTTGTGTGAGTGAAACCCTATTTCAAAACTTTCCTTTTCTTTCTCTTTCTGCCTTCTTGTTTGTTTTCTAAGGAATATGGCAGAAATAATGAAAAGCTCCACAATGGAGTTTAGGCAATGTGTAGAGTTTGGCAGGAAAATGCCAAACTCAGACAACTATGAGTCCTGTGTTTACTGTTTGGGTGTTCCCCATTTGAGCATAGACTGTTCCATCTGCCAGGGTTTCAGTAACAGAACTCTGGCAGAGAGGAAGAAAAAGTTGATTTGCGAAGGGCTTCTTAAAGCCCCTTTTGATGAAGCCTTGTCCAAGGCTGACCGGTCACCTCTGACCTCTAGATCAAAATCATCTGGTTGGTGCCAATGTCTCCGTCAGCACTGATTGTCAAAAAACATAAACACCTACCAGATGGTTCATGTTTAGAAATGAAAGCTAAGGCTCCTAGGCTCTCGGAGCAGTCTAAATCTTCGGCACCAAAACACTTCACTGATGCCTTCTACACTGGCTACGACAACTATTTCAGGCTCCACTATCTGGGCTCCAACCTCGACCATGGCTCCAATGTCGGTGCTGACTGTCACTCCTATTTCTGTGCCTATTTCCCTGGTACGGAAGACTGTGCTGAAATTACTGTTATCTACAGAACCCAGGTATATCTATTCCCCATTTTTGGACCTGTTCCATTGCCAGCTCCCTAGTTCATTCCTGGCGAGACCCGTGTTGCCTTCTGGTTTATCCATGTGCTCCACCAGAAGTCTTTCTGAGGTCAATATTGTTAGGTTGGTGGATCAGATCTTGACAGCCCATGGTCTCCTGTCCGTTTCTCAAGCCCCCTCTCCCTTCAGGTGCAGAGGGTTTTTCCTCCATCCACCCCTACTTATTCTCCTCCTTTAGCCTTGATGCAGGCATTAGAGCTCTCAGCTTCGACGTTGTACCAATGGCTTCGGCATTGCCACTTTTGTCTTCGGTGCTGGGTCTAGCTCCGGCTCCTTTGGTGTCTTCGGCACAGTCAGATCCCCAGGACTGTGTCTTTACCATCAGGCATGGGGTATTCAAGTTGGCTCTGAGTTTTTCTACGGAGCAGACCATGTCCCTTCTGGTAGAACAGCAGGTGGAGATCTCAGGGCAGGGTGTGACCCTGGTTCTTAGTTTGTCAGTCTTGGTTCCAGGCTCCCATCCCTTCTCAGGGAGTCCTGCCTTTCAGGCTATGGAAAAAGCCTTAGCCTCTACATCATCTCAGGTGGCTCCTGGATTATTGGAGTCTTTCCCTGTGACCCCATGTTTTTCAGTTCAACCACCAACCTCTACCCCTTGATTAGCTTGCACCACTGTTGCAAGACTTGCCTTCTAAATTCCTCTTCTGAGTCCTCCTCAGAAGTTCCCATTGAGGAGCCCCCTCAGTAGTGATTGTGTAGGAGGAAACACCTGGATTCTTCGGAAGAATCCATCACAGAGGACACAGATTTCGATGACAGGGAAGGTTCCCCATGGTCACCCCATGAAAACATCTCCTTTGGAGATATTCTGAAGATCCTGAAACAGAGGGTGTGATTGAAATTCCAAATACCCATCTTCGGAGGAATTGGTGTACTTGCAGGCCTTTGGTGCATGCCCATCCATTTCCAGGTTGACCCCACCCACTGACAATTTAATTAATCTAATTGATCAGCGGGCTTGGAAGGCTCCTAACTCTGTGAAACAAGTCTCTGGAGACCTGACAAAATCCTTACTGCTCCAAAAGACCAACCCTATTGGGCTAAGAGCTTTGTAGTAGATGCCATGGTGGTAGCAGCCACTACTAAAAAAGAACTAGCTGAGGAAAGTTATATTGTCCATCCCCTGAGCTGGGAGTGCAGTGCGATGGACAGATTTGGGAAGCGGGTCTATGCATCATCGACCTTTTCCATCAGGTCCTTGAACTTTTTGCCACACTTCACAAGGCTACAAAGGGATCTGGTCAAGAAGTTGTCAGATTCCTTGGCAGGAAATGTCATTGAGGGGGTCCAGGAAAAAGTGGCCTCCCAGCTAGCTACCCTGGAGTCTGTCTTGAACTCATCTCTGAGTCTCATTGTGCATGCAGTCAAAGGGGTGACCAGGTCAGTAGCTTTAGGCATTACTATTTGAAGACATGTTTGGATGTGCCTGTGCAAGTTTGTGGAACCATTCTAGTCTTCCTTCATCAATGCTCTCTTTGATGGATCCTCTTTGTTTGGTCGCAAAGTGAGGGAAACTCTGTCCAGGTGTGAAAAGGATGGAAAGACTTTGTCTGCTGTGGGCATACATTTTTCATGCCTCAACGATCCTATTCCATGTATCAAAGGAGTGGTAAGATGTTGGTCAAGAAATCCCAGAAGCCTTTCCATGACACATGTGGCTCAGCCTCTCCTCAGGGAAGAGGGGGGAATTATAGTGGAAGATGCCATCCCAAAGGCAAGAGTGGTCTGCAGAATCAGGGTTCCAGGGATTTGCTCTCTGGTCAACCCTATCAGCACTCCTGAAAGGGGGCTCAATTGCTTACCTCTGGAAGCAGTCGGGGAAGATTTTTCCTTGCACCAAAATGCCTGGCTTCACATTACCACTGACGCCTGAGTGCTAAGGATCACTTCCAGAGGTTATTTAATTCCCTTCACCTTTTATCCAAGAACGCTTGTAAGACTCTCCAACGTTCCACCCAGTCAGAGAGTTCAAGCAGCAATAGAAATACAAAAGCTGCTGGAAAAAGAGTTATCCAAGAAGTCCCACCAAACTAACTAGGATCCGGTTTTTACTCAAGATTCTTTTTAGTGCCAAAGGAAATGGGGGACTGGAGACCAATTTAGGATCTCAGTATTCTAAACAAATTCATCCAACAAGTAAAATTCTGGATGATCACGGTTCAGTCAATTCTCCCCTTGTTAGCAAAAGATGATTGGATGTGCTGTATTGACTTTCAAGATGTGTATTACCACATAAAGGTGGACAAATGCTTGAGAAAGTTTATCTGCTTCTGGATGGGAGCCCATCATTTCCAATTCAGGGTGCTGCCCTTTGGCCTTACTACAGCCTTCAGGGTGGCTTTGCAAGCATTTCACTCTGCCTTACCTCAAGGAATGAAAGCTATACAGTCGGACAACATGTCAGTAGTCTGGTACATAAATGGGGAAACCAAGTCCTACCCATTGTGTCAAGAAGCCCTTAGAGTGTGGCAATGGGCTGTAACTTCCAACTACTTTCTGATAGCAACACACATCCTGGGAAGTTCAAACGTGATTACCAACAAGCTAAGCAGATGCATCCTCATGCCTCATGAGTGGTCTCTGAACTCCAAGTTATGAAGGAGATCTTTCTTTGCTGAGGCCAGCCTTGCTGCGACCTATTTTCCTCAGCCCTAAACAACAAATGCAGAAGCTACTTTGCCCTGATTCCCCCTGCTGCGACCTATTTTCCTCAGCCCTAAACAACAAATGCAGAAGCTACTTTGCCCTGATTCCCCCTTAGGGGGAGTTCCCCATGGATGCTGTTCTCCATGATTGGCCCCTGGGTCTCCTTTATGCCTTCCCCCCTTTCCTCTGATCCCTCTTTTTCTCAAGAAAGCAGCTTGGTTAAGAAGCAAAGTGATCTTCATTGCTCCTTACTGGCCTGGACAGCTATGGTTTCCCTTCCTCTGACCTCATCTACTACACTGCCCATGGACTCTGGACCCAGTTCCAGGCCGCTTGTCCCACCCCCAGGGACTAGTGCACTCCAATCTTCAGACTCTCAAGCTGACTGCTTGGTTTCTCCAATTCTGGTAGTCGCCAGGCATAAGGATATTCCTTCCTCTGTACTACCCATTTTGTTGGCATCCCATAAACCATCCACCAGGAGTCTCCACCTTAGTAAATGGAAGAGATTTTCTATTTGGGCTTCTGACAATGGTCTGGATCCCTTTTCAGTGCCAGTAGAGAAAATGCTAGAGTTTTATCTGTCCTCTTTAGTATAGGAACTTCTGCTTCTACTATAACGGTTACCTTAGCAGCAGTCTCAGAATTTCATAACTGTATCGGGGATCAACTCTTAATTTCTCATAGACTTTGCAAGGTTTTTCTTAAGGGCACAATCCTCTTGAAGCCCCCTTTTAAAGACCTGTACCACCATGGGACCTAACTCTTGTTATGGTCGCTTACTTCACCTCTGTTTGAACGTGCAGCAACTTGTGATTTAAAATTCCTTTCTTGGAAGATATTATTTCTCATAGCTGTCACTTCAGTGAGGTGTCTCTGAATTACAGGCTTTAAGTTCTAAAGCTACTTATTTAGTTTTCTGTAAGAACAGAGTGTCACTCAGAACAACCCTACTTTCCTTCCTAAAGTGATATCAGAGACCAATATCAACCAGTCCATAGACTTGCCTGTATTCTTCCCAAATTTTACAAATAAAAGCGAATACTGCCTGCATCTTCTGGATGTACACAGGCAATCACATTTCTATCTTGATTGAACTAAACAATTTAGATGATCAGATCAGTTATTTGTATCTTTTTTGAGTGCAACTTTGGGAATACCAGTATCCAAGGTGACTCTGTCCAAGTGGTTAAGCAACTGCATCTCTTTCATTTATGCCAAACTTAAGATGAAGCTCCATATGCCAGTCAAAGCACCATGGCATGTGGAGCCATGGTGATGTCAGCTGTTTTTCATTCCAAAGCTTCCATGTCAGAAATTTGCACAGCTGTGATGTGGGCTAGTACACATACCTTTATTACTCATTATAAATTGGATATGGTCTCCAGGGGGGACAGCCTCCTTTGGTTCTATGGTTTTCAGGAATATTCTTCCATAGGGCCACCCAGGATCTAAGGTAGCTGGGGGCTCTATCCCACAAGTCAAGAATAGATGAAACTTGACAACATCAGATCATTAAATTATGCGTTACCGTAACGTTCCACCTGTGTTGTTGATTTTCATCTATTCTTGCATCCCTCCCCCCTGCCCCTTCCCTTAGACTTCTGGTGGAGTGACATCCTGTCCTGTGTTCTTATTGTTAGGGATACCTTGGACAAGGTTTCTGACTTATATTTTGCAAAGTCTTCTTCTGTCTGATTGCAGACTCAGTCTGAGTTAATGTGGAGAGGGGCATTGTTGGTAGACTTGCAGCTCGAGACATTTTTGGCTGATGTAAGCTATATAACGGCCAGATTATAACCCACAAGTCAAGAATAGATGAAGATCGACAACACAGATGGAACATTATGGTAAGACATAACTTCTTTTCTGATACACATTGCAGTTAATATCTGCGGATTTATTTCCCTGTCAAAGTGCCATGAGCATCATGGTCTAATGTTAGCGAAGCCCTGCCACCACTACAACTTTTCTCTTGGCTTGATTGGCATTTAAATTCCTACACCTAGATTATTGCTCAGTCCTTGAATTACCTGAAAAATCTAATAACTATTAAATAAGTCTCAAGATCAAGATGTACTTACTCTTGTTAGGCCATTATTCACCATAGCCATTGCTAAAAAGGTCATTTCTAAGGTTAGCATAGCAGTTTGGAACCATTTACCCCCCCCCCCCACACACACCCCTTACAAGTCAGCAGAATGACTACAGATATATATGACAACTGTCTGATTTCTTGAGAGAAGTTTATGCAGATCATTATTTATTTGCAAGCCTATTCTGCTGTTCAAAATTACTTCCTTTTATATAGAATTAACAGTGCTTCTCTGTCTTGTACGTATGGACTTGTGTAATTCTGAACACAAAATAAAAACTTGACAATGCTCAATGTCAACTTTGGCAAAAATGCAAAACAATGAAGCTACTTCAATATCTATAAATATACTACTGGTAATTTTGAAACCGTAGGTATGAGGGAAAACCTGATTACCCCCACAGTTTCATTAATTAAAGTGGGAGTAAATATAACAGTAAACCTATTTCACCAATACATAAATTAATCACACCCATGCATTCTGTTGTATATATCGCACTTAGTTCTTTTTAAATATACTTATGCTTTTGGTTTAAGTTGCGGTTGAAAAGATTCCTTATACTAGCCCACCTACCAGATTAAGTCATAAAAAATAAATTATTGCATGGAGACGGTCACTGCTAAAGTTTGTGAAATTTGGTGTTCTCCAAGGCTTTATGCATAGACCACTTTTTATTTACTCTGTACATAAATGCACTTAGTGTTTCTGTGAAAGAAGACTATTCTCTTATGTACAGATAAACATGATCAGGTGGGCCTTTGGAAACTCCATTCAGTCACAGCTACTCTTAAAGATAACCTGTATACAGCTTTGTCATTATGTTGATCAACTAGGCCTAAAAGTTCATCCTTTAAAAAATTAAAGGTATGATTTTGGAACTCTGAAATACTTTAGCATGGTCTTAGGAAACTGGATCATTTATTGGCCTAATGAAATACTCTTGGAGAATATGGGACTTGGCTTAATCCCTCACTTTCCTCTGACATTCATAAACTGAGAAGTTTCAATATTGCTGAACATCTGCAAAGTATTAAAAAATCCAATGCTTACTAAGGGAAATGTGCATTTACTAGAAGAAGGAATGTTATCCATAAGTATGAAATGTAGTCGGGGTTACCTGTCATCACAAATCAAATTAAGCATAATAAAATCTGCAAATCGGTGACCAGGGCATCTAAAAGGAAAGACTGTTGCCTCACAGTAAATGACTCATCAGACTGTAAATTTCTTTTGTATCTTTACCCTACTTTAAAACTCCTTCACCTTAAATATTCCAGTGCCTTAAAATGTCAAATAACCTTCAAAACCTACCAGCAACCTTCTGGTATGCAGTGACAGTTCCACTGAGGTGCCACTCCGTTTCATGGTCTCATGGAATCACTACCTTCTGTATCAGAAATTCAATAAATTGGAACGATCTCCCAAATTAACTCATACAAATACCCAGGATGTCTGCCTCCACTAACCAACATAAAGTCCATATTCAGCAAAGGGGAGGTATTTTTGCTCAAGTGTTATTATCATATAAACTTGAGCTTTGCAATTTGTTAATAAAAAAGGTCCACTCATGAGATTATACTGGTTTCCCATCTGTATCTTTCTTAACTAATAGCATTAAATGCAAATGGTGTGGTTTACCCCTTTAATATGACCTGGAATTGTTCTTTGCTTGTTTTCTATTTATTGTGCACTCATAAATCAGTCATGATTGAAAAAGTACCCATATAGTCCAGCATACTTATCTTATAATATAAACAAATCAATAAAATAAAATATGCCCTTTGAAGACTCATCAGTTAAACTGAATATTTGACCAAATATCTTTTTAATCTCTTTTGGCCACAGTGGTGCTTTGACCATCAGTGTACCTGCCAGAGTCTCCTTTGCTCATGTAAACACGAAGCTCCAACATAATTTGCTAAAACCAAGGGCCATACTGAAGGGATGTGAGAGTCGATATAATATTCATTAGGCTGGGAAATTATAGAGCAGATCCTGTATGGGACCAGTTTTGGCATTTCATTGTGGACTTTTATTTACAGAATTTTCCCTCTCTATGTCCCATGACAACCTGGCTTGTGCTACTGCTTGCAATGTCCAGCCCAGTGATGTATGTGTGACTTCACTTACACGTGTCTTATCCATGGCTACACTGTATGCTAATTAACAAGTGCTCATATCTCAATCCATAGACTCCTCTTTTTGAGTGCTGCATTGAACTGGGCTGTTCCCTCTCCTAAATGGCAGAGGGGGAGGGGGATCCAGTACCAGCTGCTCAATTCCATAATTCCCACTGTGCTCCTGTGGTACCCATGTAATCAAAGTCACTGTAAAGGTCTTGATTTCAGCATTGCAGACCTACCATAGGATGAAAGCTCTTGCTTCATATCTCCGGTCTCTTAGATGACAAAAACAAATTAAGACAGATACAGAGTTGGCCATGCAGAATCCAGCATCACAAAGAGAGCAGGATGGAAATGGACAGGATGGGACTCGAGTTAAATGAGAGAGGAAAAGGACAGAAGAGATAGGAAGGCTTGTAGGATGTAGACAAGCACAACCATAACTAGGGCAAGGTAAAGAGGTGGCTGATGAGATAGCCATGTCTCTGTGTACCAGGATGGATGGATGGAAAGAGATCAAATGTAGCACAAGAAGGAAGGAAACCAGAAGAGATCATAAAGAGGGAAGGTTGTGTATACGGGAATTGTGAATATAGAGCTACAAATAGGGAAGGATAGTGGTATAAGAGAGGAAGTGAAGGAGATAAAAGCTAGTTTTTGGATGCAGAAGACAGTTTTAGTGATTTTTGGAGACTCAGTCACTAAATAAGAAGGGACAGACCAGATAACAGGGCTTAGACATGTTAAGAGATAGGAGGAGGTGATTGTTGTGGTCCAAAAAGGGTGAGAAGTGGTTGCATGTCATAGTGCACATAAACAACAGTGACCTCTCATGGCAGTAAAATGAGATGGTAGCAGTCAGGGCCAAGGTGGCTGCAGAGAGATGTCAGTAGAAGTGGATGTAAATAGCCTTTTCAGAAGTGTTACCTGTGCTAGTAGCCAATACACTGAGGAAAAAGGAATAAGGAGTATAATGACTGGTTGTGGCAGTGGATGAGGGAGATGGTCTCGGAACTAGTAGGAGGCTGGTGGACACTGAAAAGAAGGAATCTGTACTACAGGAAGAGTCTCAGTCTAAATGAAACGAGACAGTGGTGCTTACTGCAGGGTTGGAAAAATACACCTAAATGACTGTAACTTTAAACTTAGATGGAACAGAAAGTGCCTCAGAAGCAGAATGTAGCTGGGGTAGATATTCAGTCTGGAGACTGAAGGAAGTAAATAGACACATAGCACAGCAGTGGAACATACAAAGGTGACTCAGAGTGGGCCTTGATCGTATCAGTCTGCAGTGCAATGAATCTGTGTAGGCAGATGGAGGAAGTGCATGCTGTGATGCATGATGGGAGGGTGGATGTTGCTGGTGTTACAGAAACATTAACCAGTGATAATAGGGATTAGGACACGATAACCCGCAGTGGTGGTGCTGCGGTAGCATTGTCGCCTCACAGTAAGACGCTGTCCGGTTCGATTCTCAGCTAGAGCGTCTTCTGCGTGGAGACATGCGTGAATGGGCGTACCTTCGTTGAAGGTTGTGCGTCTGGCCTGGCAAGCCGGTACGTAAAAATCAACTGTCAATCACTAGCAGACTGGAGTTCCGCTGTGGCGACCCCTAACCGGGAAAAAGCCGAAAGACACAAACAAATAGGGATTAGAACATGGGTGCTTGGTTCTAGGTTGTACAGGAAAAACAGATAAGGGAAAAATGGAAATGGAGAAGTAATTGACCAAAAGGATGGTTTTAAATTTAAGACAGAGAAGAGTCAGAACATAACATAATAAAGAAAGCAACTTAATAAAGGGACAAGGTAAAAACCTCAGTTAAATCTCCTAGTAGGTAGATGAAGAGGGTGTGTGTGTAAGATCTGTCATGTATCTTCACCTAGCTGCATCAAAAGAAGAAGATAAGAAAATGAAGGGGCAGTATGGAGGAGGAGAATACTCTTGCTGGATATGACTGTAGTGAGAAATTCCAGTATGTTTAGTCTCTTTGCATATTGTTTCCCTTCTATCCCTTACAGTTTTTCTGGTGCCTTTTCTCAGGACACCTGAAAGCCTGATGATCCTTTCCTTGCATGGTCTGCAGTGGCATGACAACAAAGTAATTTATAAACACAATACTACTTTGTAGATGTCTTAGGTTAATAATATTATAGTTGTAGGTATACTTTTAATATTTTTTTAAGTTATTTGAATTTAACATAATTCAAAGGTTCATTACCTCAGTTATTAAAGCTAAATCCTGCTGGACTTCATGAAGCGTGATTACCATTTTCCTACATGTAAATTTTTTTTCTGGGGATTCATTAATAACCCTACTTCCAGCTGTAAATGCTGCAGCCAAAAGCGATTGTTTCCATGATATGGGAAAATTCGATGCAGAGACATATTGGTCACAACAAAGAAAGACCTCATTATCAGCTAATTTGCATACTGCTTAATCACCCTTAACTACTGCAAGTGCAAACTGGCACATTCCTGCAGTAGTTACCACTGGTAGCCCATGTATTTTGTTGGCATCGGCCCCTCCTATTCACTATCCCAGACACGCACACACACACACACACACACACACACACACACGTTACCTGTCCCTGAGTTTATAAAATGTTCCTGATGTCTTATTTTTGTCTTTGTTCTCATAAATTACTGATCCATACAGTCTGTCAGTAATGCTTTTGTTCTTCTTATTGTTTGAAAAGTGCATTATGATGCTGCTCATGTTACTCTACGCCATTTAAAGAATTTTAAAATTTTCCATGATTTTTACAGATCACTCCTGATGTTGCCTCTTCTATGTGCCTGCCTCTTGTAACTCATGAACCATTGCAGTCAGTGATTAATGCCAGACATTTGGGTTCCATACTTTGGGAGTGTAAAAATACACTTCCGTAAAGCCTATTTATTTTGCATAGAGGGCTAGAGCTCTGACTTGTCATGCTGCTTTCGGTGACAGGGGTGCAAGGTTAAAAACTTAAATTTTTTTAAAGGCATAAGATAATATGCTAAAATTCTCCCTGATGTCTAGGTGTGGCACAGAGGACTAACATTTTACCAAGGAATTGGGTCCATGCCAAGAGTACTGGGTTCAAAACTTCCTCCTTTCTCCATTTCCATTTTACTAAAAAAAGAAAAAAGTCCTCTGTTTCCTATAACTAGTCTAGTCCAGATACAGATTTGCTGTATCCAAGACTGTTTGTAAGCTTCTGAGCCCCCCCCCCCCAAGTCTTTCTGTGTTGGAGGGAAGCCTTTGAGCTTATCAGTGGGAATGGTAAGCACTAGGTAGCCTATCTACCATAAGTGGAATGGTTTTTGGTCCAGAAATTGTAGTATATTGGCCGTTTGGGCAGTTTTTCCATTTCTTTCAACTTTCTGGTGTAAAAGCCCACATCTGGGCTTTTCCTGCCTTTTCTGTAACTAGTCTAGTCCAGATACAGATTTGCTGTATCCAGGAATGTATGTAAGCTTCTGAGCCCACCAAAACTTTTTGTGTTGGAGGGAAGTTTTCTAGCTTATCAGTGGGAGTGGTAAGCACTAGATAGCCTATCTACCACAAGAGGAGTGGTTTCTGGCCCAGAAGTTGTAGTTTATTGGCTGTTTGGGCAGTTTTTCCATCTCTTTCAACTTTCTGGTTTAAAAGCCGACGTGAGCTTGTTTCCCGCCTTTCCTGTAACTTGTCTAATCCAGATACAGATTTGCTGTATCCAGGACTGTTTGCAAGCTTTTGAGCGATCCCAAATTCTGCTCTTCAATTTTTCTCTTAGATCTACTAGTTTTCTCCTCTCCTGCACCTTTACTAGCTTATTAGTCTAGCACTTTACCAGACTTTTTGTAGGAATTATTGTAGCACACAAAAGTGCTACCAGCACTAAATGTTTTACTAGGATGCAGCCCCAGTACTTATTAATGCCCACCCCTCCAGGCATATGTAAAGGTTAGTTCCCTGTGCTTTCTCTTATTAACCTGGTGAACTTGGGCATCCTGAGGCAATGTAGCAAGTGCCTCATGTACACTGACAACCCTCTCCTCTTACCTGTGAACACTCAGAGTTGTGAGAGATGCACTTCTATAGCCAAATTGGAAGCCACACACACTCCAGTCAAGACCGGAATAGCTAGTCAAGAAAAGGTCAACACTTGCACCACACCACATGAACCACTTAGCCCTTCAGAACACACACCAGCACTGCCTTCACATAAAAACACAAACCGCACACCCACCTTCACAGAGGCTCTCAGTAAAAGTCTACCCAAAATTTAGAGACTTCAAAGGCAGAAACACACTCGTCCACCACAACACAACACTAATCACGAGACGCATAACTCTCCTAAGTGTGCCACTCAACCAAAGCCCCTAAGGCAAAATAGCATGCCCAACACACTAGTCATAGGTGACTTGATAGTGAGGCACACTTATGTCCCACTCACTAGGTTGAATAAGGAGAAAGTAACAGTCAGCTGCCTTTCAGGTGCCAGGATCCGCCACATAATGCACGCATTCAGGTCCCTCAACAACAGGTACAAATATGACTTTGCCATTGTACATGTGGGTGTGAATGACCTGAGATTTACCTCCCTGGATTACATGAAAAGAGACATGGAGGAGCTCTCAGATTATGTAGCCCAGGCAGGTATGACCCTAGTAACAAAAAACTGAACCAGTGTAGACTGTCACAATCCCTTTAATGAAACTGATAAACCAACAATAACAGTACTAAGCACTTTCTCCCTTTACAATATATGGCATCTTCAGAGTAAAAACAAGAATGAATTGTTGAAACATTCATGTATTGGTACTTATACTTTAAAATGCACACGCCTCCTGTGTGATTAACCAATCACCCTATCACATTCATTAGTTACTCTGGAAATTAAGCATTTAAAGCTGTATAGTGAAACCACATATTAAACTCAACTATACATATTAAATATATTTGAACTAAACAATACAAACTAAAATAAACAATAAAATGTATATATGTATGTATATGTTGTTCTGACTACATAATATATACTAAAAACTAAAACCTCTTCAAAAACTGAAGAACAAACACACATACTTTTATATATATTCTGTTGGTATAGTGAATAAATACACCAACAGAGTGAAAGGACAACACTGAATGTGTACTCTATTGTTAAACACTGAAACTGTGTCCAATATATAAATAAATAAATAAATACTGTGACAACAGTGTAATATGAAGCTAACATAGTAAATGACCTACATAACTACAATAGAGAAGATTAGATAATGCATAATATTTCATAAAATAATATACTTGTAATGTACAGTATGAAAATACATGTTAAATATATCCTTAAAACACTAATATGTAAGTGTTGGTATAAATATAAAAGTTAAATTAATTTAGTGAATTTATAAATTTGGTTGTAATATATATTGTATATTTATAAAAGTAAGATGTATGAACTTTATATTATACAAATTATCTTAATCACTTTTAAAATTTTAAAACCTACATAAATTTGAAAAACATTATATTTGAATGGACCTATATTTTAGTATACTAGCAATTGAAATATATTCATTGATGCCTGGAAATTTAGAGGCATCCAGCCTTAATTGCCAAAGACACTCTTTAACTTCCAGAAGTATCTTTGTGTCCCCCCCCCCCTTTTTCATTGTAGGGAATCCTGTCGATGACAAAAAATAAAAAAATTTTAAAGTTGATACATTCCAGGCTGTGCATATACAATGCATTTGTAGTTTTTTTTATTTCTAATATCTCGAACATGTTCCAGTATCCTCAGTCTCAATTTTCTAATGGTCTTGCCTACATAAAAAGTAGGACAGTTAAGACAGGTAGCTAAATATATTACCATTTTGGTATTGCAGTTGCAAAACCCTGGACACCTAAGGGTCCTACCAAAGTTGTGTACTGCAACATATGGACCATTGTTAATATATTTGCAAATGCTACAACATCCACATTTGTTCATCTTTGAATTAGTATAAACATGTTGCTTTCCTGCTTTTTCCATTATTTCCTTTATGTTCATCCCTCTACTATATGTAAAAGTTGCTTTGCTACCCACTGTTTTAACAATATCATTAGTGAATACTGTCCGCCAAGACTCATCAATAATATTTTTAATATTGCCACTGTCGTCATTAAATGGTAATACCATCACATGCCTCATTGTGTTTGAATGAATTGTTTTTCTGTCCTTTAATAAACCGCCTTTAAGGATCGGTTTATAGACGGTGTTTCTTTTATTTTTAACCTCACATTTAATGTTGTGAAGAACATCATTTGGGTAACCTCTCTCTATAAACATATTTATTAATTTCATAGTTTCCACTGCATAGAGATTGTCATCACTTATGAGCCTGGAAAGCATTACCATTTGGCCTTTCATTATGTTTTTCTTTTGAAAAAAAGGATGACAACTCTTGAAATGCAGGAGAGAGTTAGAGAATGGTTTTTTGCGGTGTATATTGGATATTAAACCTCCTTTTGTGGTGTCCTTAATCAATAGTATATCTAAATAATCACATTGATCATCATGTATTTTGTAGGTAAACTTTAAAAAAATTAGAACCTTCATTCATATAATGCATGAAATCATGTATTTCTTCAACTGTACCCTTCCAAAAAAGTAGTATGTCGTCTAAAAATCACACATACAGAGCAATTTTCTGCCAGTAGGGTGTTGTTAAAATGCTTTTGGTTTCCCAATCTACCAAAACTAAATTGGCATAGGATGGGGCACATTTGGCCCCCATCGCCACGCCTGTAGTTTACTTGAAAAACTCAGATTCAAATAAAACAAAATTGTTGTTTAATACCATCTCAGTCAAGTCAACAATCAAATTTCTTCTAGATGTATCTAATGAAGTGTATCTAACCAAACTATTGTTAAACATCTCTAGCCCCCTGTCATTGGGTATGATGGAGAACAGGTTGACCACATCAATGGTCACCATTAAAAATTCACCATCGACCGGTGTGTTTCTAATAATTTCTAAACAATGCCATGAGTCCCTAAGAACATGTGTAATGTTCTTAAATATATTTTTACAATAATAATCGATAAAGGACGCCATGGTCTCAGTCTTGGAACCTCTTGCTGAAACAATAGGGCAGAGTGGTGGGTTATGCATGTTTTTGTGAATTTTAGGTATTCCAAAGATGGAAGGAATAACTGGAGATCCTACAGACAAATAGTCATATTCGTCCTTGTTGAGTAATCCTTCCATCAACCACTCATATAGCTGCCAATCAAGTTTTGTATAAGCTCTGTTTAGTTCAGTTTTTGAAACCCTCATATAGGTAGTTGTATCGTTCAATAATTCCAACATTTTACAAACATATTCACTTTTAGTCATAATAACTACCCCTCCGCCCTTGTATGGTTTCATCACCCTGTATGTATCATCAGTGCTTAGCTGTTTCAAACAAAATCTTCCTCCTTCCGTTAAATTATCACCTCTGTTATTATCCACCTTAACGAACCCTCTAATGCGTGTTTCACATAACTGTTCAAATAAATATATAGTGGGGTTCACGGGTGGAATAAAGGTGCTTTTTCTTTTTAAGCATGGTAAATATTCAACTGGTCTAACATTTTGGTTGGAAAAATATATTTTCAAGTTCAAGTCCCTAACATAAAGCTTAAGATTAACTAATATTTTAGATATATCTTGTCTAAAAGTAGGAATAAAGGAAAACCCTTTTTTAAGTAATTCACAAAAATCATTGCTTAATGTTAAATCACTAAAATTGTAAATATGAAAGCTGCCCTTCGTAATTAACGTGCAGCAATCCTCATTTGAATCAATATCAAATACATTGTTATAGTTGTATGTGTTGTCATCATGTTCAACATCTGCTGTATAGTCAAATACTACATGCTCCACGTTGTCATTAGTGTTAAACATTGTTGGGCATAAGTCAATTTGTTCAAAATTCATTGTGGTGTTAACCTCAAGGGTAGTCTTAGAATCATCAACCCCATCAAGAGCTCTAAATACACTGTCACTGTTGTTTATAAACAAGGAGTTTACATCACTCGTACTTAAACAACTCACTTGACTAAATGTTGGCTCAATTGTCAAGTCAGGTAAAAAGTCAACAGTACATGTAGGAAAAATGTCTATTTGGTCTGGAGTGACCACCTGCGTCTGTTGTGCGATGGATATCCTCTCCCATTTGCAAATGTTTGTTCTTGCATTGTAGCCTGTTGTCGCTCGCGTATCCTTTCCGAGCGTCTCACAGGCTGATAGTCTAAAAAAGACTTGTTGTTACAAAATTCGTTAGAATCAACCAACTGTTCATCACAATAATCGGTTTCCTCATGGTTGTAAATATGATTACTGTCTAATCGCGTAAAGCCAGACTGCCTATTAATTCTTTTTGACCAATCTTTGTATGCTTTAAAGTGAGAATAAGCTTGTAAATTAGCATACTTAAAAGTATCTCTGGTTAACTTGTTAGATTTAATCTCTAACCCTTTCTTGACAAACGCGTCCACTTTATCTAGCATGTTGTCATAGTTAAACTTATTGAATTCATATAACAGATCTTTAGTAATATTATCATTGAGAAAAAGCACCTTTATTCCACCCGTGAACCCCACTATATATTTATTTGAACAGTTATGTGAAACACGCATTAGAGGGTTCGTTAAGGAGGATAATAATAGAGGTGATCATTTAACGGAAGGAGAAAGATTTTGTTTGAAACAGCTAAGCACTGATGATACATACAGGGTGATGAAACCAGACAAGGGCGGAGGGGTAGTTATTATGACTAAAAGTGAATATGTTTGTAAAATGTTGGAATTATTGAACGATACAACTACCTATACGAGGGTTTCAAAAAATGAACTAAACAGAGCTTATACAAAACTTGATTGGCAGCTATATGAGTGGTTGATGGAAGGATTACTCAACAAGGATGAATATGACTATTTGTCTGTAGGATCTCCAGTTATTCCTTCCATCTTTGGAATACCTAAAATTCACAGAAACATGCATAACCCACCACTCCGCCCTATTGTTTCAGCGAGAGGTTCCAAGAATGAGACCATGGCGTCCTTTATCAATTAAAAATATATTTAAGAACATTACACATGTTCTTAGAGACTCATGGCATTGTTTAGAAATTATTAGAAACACACCGGTCGATGGTGAATTTTTAATGGTGACCATTGATGTGGTCAACCTGTTCTCCATCATACCCAATGACAGGGGGCTAGAGATGTTTAACAATAGTTTGGTTAGATACACTTCATTAGATACATCTAGAAGAAATTTGATTGTTGACTTGACTGAGATGGTATTAAACAACAATTTTGTTTTATTTGAATCTGAGTTTTTCAAGCAAACTACAGGCGTGGCGATGGGGGCCAAATGTGCCCCATCCTATGCCAATTTAGTTTTGGTAGATTGGGAAACCAAAAGCATTTTAACAACACCCTACTGGCAGAAAATTGCTCTGTATGTGTGATTTTTAGACGACATACTACTTTTTTGGAAGGGTACAGCTGAAGAAATACATGATTTCATGCATTATATGAATGAAGGTTCTAATTTTTTTAAAGTTTACCTACAAAATACATGATGATCAATGTGATTATTTAGATATACTATTGATTAAGGACACCACAAAAGGAGGTTTAATATCCAATATACACCACAAAAAAAACATTTTCTAACTCTCTCCTGCATTTCAAGAGTTGTCATCCTTTTTTCAAAAGAAAAACATAATGAAAGGCCAAATGGTAAAGCTTTCCAGGCTCATAAGTGATGACAATCTCTATGAGGTGGAAACTATGAAATTAATAAATATGTTTATAGAGAGAGGTTACCCAAATGATGTTCTTCACAACATTAAATGTGAGGTTAAAAATAAAAGAAACACCGTCTATAAACCAATCCTTAAAGGCGGTTTATTAAAGGACAGAAAAACAATTCATTCAAACACCATGAGGCATGTGATGGTATTACCATTTAATGATGACAGTGGCGATATTAAAAATATTATTGATGAGTCTTGGCAGACAGTATTCACTAATGATATTGTTAAAACAGTGGGTAGCAAAGCAACTTTTACATATAGTAGAGGGATGAACATAAAGGAAATAATGGAAAAAGCAGGAAAGCAACATGTTTATACTAATTCAAAGATGAACAAATGTGGATGTTGCAGCATTTGCAAATATATTAACAATGGTCCATACGTTGCAGTACACAAGTTTGGTAGGACCCTTAGGTGTCCAGGGTTTTGCAACTGCAATACCAAAATGGTAATATATTTAGCTACCTGTCTTAGCTGTCCTACTTTTTATGTAGGCAAGACCATTAGAAAATTGAGACTGAGGATACTGGAACATGTTCGAGATATTAGAAATAAAAAAACTACAAATGCATTGTATATGCACAGCCTGGAATGTATCAACTTTAAAAAATTTTTATTTTTTGTCATCGACAGGATTCCATACAACGAAAAAGGGGGGGACACAAAGATACTTCTGGAGTTTAAAGAGTGTCTTTGGCAATTAAGGCTGGATGCCTCTAAATTTCCAGGCATCAATGAACATATTTCAATTGCTAGTATACTAAAATATAGGTCCATTCAAATATAATGTTTTTCAAATTTATGTAGGTTTTAAAATTTTAAAAGTGATTAAGATAATTTCTATAATATAAAGTTGATACATCTTACTTTTATAAATATACAATATATATTACAACCAAATTTATAAATTCACTAAATTAATTTAACTTTTATATTTATACCAACACTTACATATTAGTGTTTTAAGGATATATTTAACATGTATTTTCATATTGTACATTACAAGTATATTATTTTATGAAATATTATGCATTATCTAATCTTCTCTATAGTAGTTATGTAGGTCATTTACTATGTTAGCTTCATATTAGACTGTTGTCACAGTATTTATTTATTTGTTTATATATTGGACACAGTTTCAGTGTTTAACAATAGAATACACATTCAGTGTTGTCCTTTCACTCTGTTGGTGTATTTATTCACTATACCAACAGAATATATATAAAAGTATGTGTGTTTGTTCTTCAGTTTTTGAAGAGGTTTTAGTTTTTAGTATATATTATGTAGTCAGAACAACATATACATACATATATACATTTTATTGTTTATTTTAGTTTGTATTGTTTAGTTCAAATATATTTAATATGTATAGTTGAGTTTAATATGTGGTTTCACTATACAGCTTTAAATGCTTAATTTCCAGAGTAACTAATGAATGTGATAGGGTGATTGGTTAATCACATAGGAGGCGTGTGCATTTTAAAGTATAAGTACCAATATATGAATGTTTCAACAATTCATTCTTGTTTTTACTCTGAAGATGCCCTATATTGTAAAGGGAGAAAGTGCTTAGTACTGTTATTGTTGGTTTATCAGTTTCATTAAAGGGATTGTGATGGTCTACACTGGTTCAGTTTTTTGTTATCAGTTCATCATTCTTTTGTGATTATCATTCGAGGTATGACCCTAGTCCTGAGCAGCATCCTACCATCACCCAGAATGATACCACAGTACAAGCAGAAAATGATTGATTTCAACAATTGGCTAAGTTTCTGGTGTCATTCTAAGTGGATCCATTATCTGTCTGCCTGGGATGACATGATTGACAGACCTCAATGCTTTGCCAAAGATGGCTTACATCTGTCACCCCTGGGCGTCCGGATACTGGCCAAGGCAATTGCCACCCCTCTAGTGCCTTTTCTTAGCCACTGTTCCAAAGACCAGATTACCACCGTAACAGCTACAAATAAATGCAATCTGAGGGTCATGCTGCTCAACACTAGATTTATAAATCTCAAAATGCATTCACTTGAAGCACTCCTTAAAATGCAGAACATCGACATTTGTGCCGTAACAGAGACCTGGTTCAAGGCAGCAGAAAGCACCCCTGCACTACCAGGCTATAATCTATTCCACACCTTTCGGCCCCAGAACCTGGACCAAAGCTCCAAAGGTGGTGGTGTTTCCATATTCATAAAGGATGCGCGCACCTCCAGACTAGTAGCCCAACATAGCACATCTGAGATACTTCAGGTGCAGCTAACATTGCGCAAGACACCGATTCAGGTCGTAGCCTGCTATAGGTCCCCAACCATGTCCCAAGACTCACACTCCACATTCCTAAGCACCCTGGAGAACATCAGGGTCCAACCTAACACTCTCATACTGGGCGACTTCAAATATCTCTCCATTAACTGGGAAAACTACTCCTTTACTAGTGCACTTGCCCAACATTTTCTAGAATTCATTAATTACAATGCCCCGGACCAGCTCGTTCTTAACCCCACTAGAGGTAGCAACATCTTTGACCTGGTCATTATTAACATGGCTGGCCATTGCTCTACACTAGTAGTCAACTCCTGCCTGGTTAGATCTGACCACAAACTAATCACCTTGGACATCCACATCCCTCCCACCCCCCTCCCACAAAGATAACCACCATGAAAAACTTCTCCAAAGCTAACTTTGGGCTCCTAAAAACAGAGGTGGCTAACTTCATGGCACCCATGCAAATGGAGATCAGTTGCATGACCACCGAATCATACATCAGTGCACTGTATGAACACCTACACAAATGCATGGATCTTGCCATACCCAACAGAACCAAGACGCTCTCCTCCAAAAAAAGGAAGCCAATCTGGTGATCCCCTGCCATAAACAAACTCTACAGTAGAGGGAGGAAACTGATGCAGAATAAGGTGAAGTCCCAAGACTGGAAAAACTTCCTTATCAGCCTCAAAAAAAGTTGAGATCCCTCATCAAATCCTCTAAAGCTAGCAATGAAAACAAAATTGCAGCAGATAGTAAAGACAACCACAAGGCCTTCTATCATTATGTAAAGAATCTCCACGGCAATACCCAGATTTGCCCTGAGCTACTGCACAATAATACCTCCTATACAGAGCTAGCAGATATTGCCAATATACTGGCCGACAGCTTCCATGCCAACTTTACCACTCCCCCCCTCCAAGGGACCAGTCACAATACCAGCAGATTTCCAGGCACCCAGTATTACTGCTGCACAGGTTAAAACAGCACTGTCCAAGGCCAAGATTACAGCTTCCATGGGACCTGACAATATCTCTGGCTGTGTTCTACATAAACTACAAAGTGAACTGGCACCACACCTGTGTGCCCTGTTCAATCACAGCCTCACCTCAGGCTTTGTCCCTAGAGAATGGCGCACTGCTACAGTCATCCCGCTCCACAAAGGAGGAGTGACTACAAACCCTAGGAACTATCGCTCCATTAGCCTGACGAGTCTGATATGCAAAGCTATGGAATGCATGCTGGACTTAATAAACAAGAATATAGGGAATCTCCAAACTTTGGATCCCACAAAGTATGGTTTTGTGAAGGGTAGATCATGGCTGCTTAACTTGGTCAACTTCTTTGAGTCAGTCACCAGAGCTGTGGATGAAGTCAAGGTGGTTCATATAGCCCACCTTTATCTGGCCAAGGCCTTTGATACTATTCCCCACTCAGGAATAATAGAAAAACTCACTAATCTAGACATCAACCCCTATATCACTAGGTGGGTTGCAAACTGGCTCACAGGTAGAACCCATAGTGTGAAAGTAGCTGACTCCAAGTCAGACTGCCAACCAGTCATGAGTGGAGTCCCACAGTGTTCGGTCCTGGGATCTCTCCTGTTTGGTATCTACTTCTCTGAAGTCCAGGTCAACACAAAGGGACTCTGGCTGACAAAGTTCGCAGACGATTGCAAGTTGGGAGCTATTATTAACTCCCTGAGTGATGCTGACATCCTACAGAAAGGCCTCACTGAGACCAACAGCTGGTGTCAGAACCATGGCCTTAAGCTCAATGCCAAAAAATGTGTCATCATCCCCTTTGGGAAAAACCCAGTTCCCATGAATTACCACATTGATGGTAGTCCACTGAACACAGAAGGCATTACAAGAGATCTGAGAACACAGGTTGACAGCAGCCTCTCTTTTGTCCACCACATTGCCAGTGTGGTCAGAAAGTCCTATGTGGCACATCTCTAAGGGTTTTGCATCCAGGAATAAAGAGGTCATTGTCTCCCTCTATTCTTCCCTCATCATGCCAGTCATTGAGTGCAGTGCCTCATTTGGCATGTACCTCACTAAACACCTGCAATAACTGGAGAGGCTGCAAAAGTCCCCCACAAAGAGGATCCTAGGCCTTAAACATTTGTCCCATATGGACAGACTAAAAAAACTCGAACTATTCTCTGTCTCATACCACCTACTTAGAAGTGATCTCTGCTTGACTTACAAAGCCATGTCTGACTCAGCTCTGTTAGAAATGCTACATCTAAAGAAATCCCAATCCTTCCGCATCACATGCTCCAGAGACCTCAACCTCATTACCACAATCAATAGAACATGCTAGAGGGACCAGTTCATAACCCAGAGACTGCCCATGCTATGGAATAGTCTTCCCATACATGTCAAGCAGAACACCTCACTGGCCCTCTTCAAGAGAAATCTTGATGAGTGGATGGAAAGTAGAAAATTTACCCCGGGGATCACTCCAGTGGCTTTACTCGACAGAGGCACTGAGAACTAAGGTCAGGTGGCACGATGCCAGGGTAATCCTATGGGCTAGGCTTGCAAAGGCCCCTTGGCCATTAGCCTAGTATACACCTATGAACCTATAAACCTATGAACCCCCATCATTTACTTTTAACTTTTTTTCCCAAGACTTCAGGTAACATGAAAGAATAGTGTATAGTGCATTCTATTCTAATTTCTCCAAGTCTTTTGGGTTTCTAATGCCATGATGGGAATGGACCCCATTCCTAAGTCAGAGTATGATTAAAGTTCATGAGATTAGTATTGTTTCAATCTTTGATGTCAGCCAGTACTGCTCTTCACAGCACCCGCAATGTGTCCAGTAATGACTCCTTCCTCAGTTCGTATGGAGTTACATGTATTGGTAACATATCTAAATACGATTGTAAATTCTATTTTATAAGACCCGTTGCTCCTACTACTATTGGAATTGCCTGTGTATCTTTCTTCCACATTGATTTAATTTCTGCCTACAGATCCTGATATTTTATGAGTTTGTGTCTCTCTGTATGCAAGACACTGTAGTCACTGTGTGTGGCAATTTCAATAATCAATGCTAATCTTGTCTTCTTTTCTTGGACTACTATATCTGGTTTTCTAGCACCTATCTTTTGAACTGTTGGTAATGGATGATCCCATGTGATGTAAACTTCTTCATTTTCTATGCTTTGTGGCTCTTGTTTCCAGTGTTTTTCAGTGACTTTGATATGTTTGCACAATCCCCAGTGCAACAGTCTCGCCACATTATTATGCCTTTCAGTATACAATCCTTCTGACATTAGTGTGTTGCAACCAGCAACGAGGTATGCAACAGTTTCCAATTTGGTTTTACAAAACCTACATTTGTCTGTTTCTCCCACATGTTCAATGGACTTTATAAATCAATGTGTATGCAGCCCACTATCTTGGGCCGCCAATATTAATCTTTCATCTCTTGGTTTGAATTTGCCTCTCCTTAGCCATTCCTGCATTTGTTGCTGATCAACATGAGGTTCTTCCAGAAGTTTTTTGTACTTGTAACTATATTTATGCTTTTTCCACATTTCTTGCCTTCAACTTATATTCTTTCTTTTGGCAGATTCAGTTGTTGCCTGATTTTTATTTACTTCTGGTTTGATTTCCATTCCAGCATGACACCGATAAGCTTCTGTTAGATTAAACATAGACGTCATCTTAGATTTATTCTCGCATGTTTCAAAACTTTCACTACGTTTGGGCCTTTTGAGGTCAGCAGATGTGTGTGGAGTCCCACGATTGCAGATCTATACATATAATTAGTTTCAAGGAGGCCCATTCGTCCTTCAGAATGGGGAATATATAATCTTGGTATGCACTAATTTTTATAAGTCATTTAGTGAGCATGAAACTTCCTTCTTGTTTTCCTGTCTAATCTATCCAACATGTTTTGGGGCAAGTCAATCAATCCAAAACTGTAAATTAGGACAGGAAGAGAAAATTGGTTTATAGCTTGGATTTTGTTCCTAGATGTTAGTGCTGGTTCGGGGATTAATTTTAGTCTTCTGAAGTATTCCTTAGTAAGTTTTATTCACATTTGTTCGTGTTTTATTGTTGATCCTTCATCATTTCCCAAATATATATACACTCTTTCTTGCTCAATTTCTTTTATATCGCATTCTTGTTCCAAATTGATGTTTTCCTGATGTTACAGTTTTCCTGCTTTAAAGGTTGCTTTTGCACATTTCTCAAGACTAAATGAGATTCTTATATCATCTGAAAAAGTTTTGACAACTTGCAGCTGTGCTTTCAGTTCCTCATCTGATGAGCTATACAGTTTTTTAAATCATCGACAAAGAGAGGCGAGAAGTCTTTGCACTTTCTTGTTTTCTAGGAGCCAGATTATAATCATGGCCTAAGCTGCTGAGTAAACAGCTTAATGGATTAAGGGCAAGGCAGAATAGTAATGGTGATAGTTACCCTGGAATATCCTCTTTTGAATTTTTATCTCTAGGATAACAATTTGTCCTTTATCATGGCTTAATTGCAAAGTGGTCTGCCACTGTTTCATGGTCACTGTGATGTAGTCAATCAGTGTGGGGTGTATCTTATACATTTTTAAGCACTCTTTTATCCATGAATGAGGGATACTATCAAATGCTTTTTTATAGTCAATCCATGCCATACTTAGATTCTTCCCCTTTTTACAGTTCTCCACTATGACTTTATTTAACAACAAATTATCCTTTGTTCCATATGACTTTCTTTTACTGCCCTTTTGTTCTACTGCCCTAATTGAGTTTTCTTCTAAATGACTATAAACTCTGTTGGCATCAATTTCTGTGTATAGTTTATATGTCGTTGGAAGCCAAGTTATTGGTCTGTAATTTTTAGGGTAGCTTGCAGGTTCACTCTTTAGTAGGAGCATTGTTTTTCCTGTTAGCCAGGTTGGTGTCTGTCCTGGGTGTGCATATAAATAGTTTTTACTCGTGGCTAAATCTTTGTGCAAAGATGTTAATACTTTTAACTAGAAGTTAGGTACCGCATCTGGGCCTGAGGTTTTCCAGTTAGAGGTTTTCCTTTACTTTGTTTCAATCTCACTAGCTATTACTTCATCTCATTTCATATCCTGTACCTTTAAACTTCTTATTCTTTCTTTTACGTCTTGTATCCATTTAGCATCTTTATGTTCCACAGGATCTTCATAGATACGTCTCCAAAATGTACCTATTTCTTCTTTTTTTGGAGGTCTTTCAATTCCTTTTACCTTATTTCCCAATTCTCTATAAAACCTTTTTGGGTCATCAATAAATTGCTTGTTTTGCACTTTTCCTTCATATTTATCTTCTAAGTTTAGATCCTGGTCTGTTGTAATATTGCACATTGCTTTTATCACATCTATCTTTCTTAGTATTTTTGTTGATCTATTCCCTCTTCTATAGTCTTCTAATAGTGACACTTATTGTCTTAATTGCTTTATAATTTTCTCTATTCGATATTTCTATGATGGTATTCAATTTTTCCCCTTCCTTTCTGTCACTACCCTGTGTTCTTGTGGTAGAACATTATCTGTTATTAATTTAACTACACAGTAATATATCCTGTTTACTTCTGTTATATCACATGGTTCTCTATGAACAGTTCTAATTACTGTGTTCATTTGTTTTATCACACTTCTTACTTTTTGGGTTTTATTAACCTTCTGCGGTCTGTTTCTTTCATTGATATTAATATATCTGTCCGTGTCTGTTAAATTAAGCAATTCTTCTCTTAGCTCATTTTCTTCCAAACTGAGAGCACATCCCTTGTTTTCCAATTCCTGCAGGCATTCTATATAAGCATCTTCCTGTGACACAGTCTCATCAGTTTCATCCTGTGCCTTCCATTGCTTTATCATATGGGAACTCACTGGCCTATCACTCCTCAGCATTGACTGCATCAGAGTTTCTGAAGTTTTCTGTTCCTTCCCTTGCTGTTTGGCTTCAAGTGAATGTTTGTTTATACAGGTTTCCTGTGGAAGGCTACAAATTATCTTGATATTGTACCTTACCAATTGCTTCCTGTTCTATTGTTTTCCCCTTAATTTGGATATCCATTACTCTATCCAGTTGTGGTGCTTTCTGAATTAGATTTTCTGCACAGAATCCTACACTTTGCAGGTACCCCGTAACCTCAGTTTCTATTTCTTTAACTTCTCCATTACTAATCTCCTTTTCTACATTTCCTCTTGGTCTTCTTATTTTTTGTATTGTAAAGTTTTCCATGCCCAGATTCCTTTGTCTGTAGTTCTCTTCAAATATCTTTGGTACTGCTCTTTTTGTATTGGTTAGTTTTGCTTTCTCATTTGCATAAATATTACACCGTATTAAATCTCTTTTTCTTTCCCATGCCCATATTTCTTTTTCAGATGTTTCTTGATATTCATGTTTCTCCCTGCTTTGGGGACTCACTCCATCCTGCTGTGATGTAACCTATGTTAGACCTTCTATATTAAATCATTCCCTTTGCAGGCACTCCATAACTTCTTCTATTTTTTTTAACTTCTACTTTACTGATCTTTTTTTCTATGTTCCATCTTTGTGATATTATTTTTTTATTGTAAAATTTTCCATATCTAGTTGCCTTTGCCCATATTTCTCTTCAAATATCTTTGGGGCTGCCTTCTTTGCATTGATTAATTTGGTTTTCTCCTTTGCATAAATATTGCACCAAATCAAATCTCTCTTTCTTTCCCATGTCCATATTTCTTTATTATCCTTTTCAAATATCTCTTGGTTTTGTTGTTTATATTTTCGCACTTCCTCAGATGCTTCATTTTCCAAACAGATTAAGATTTCTTGATTTATATACTGTTTCTCACAAAGCTGTTGTATTAGTGAACACAAATTTTCATTTGAAGTTTCTGACACTTTTTCTTGCAAAAGTATTTTTCTTTCCTCTAATTTCTCTCTCAATTGTTTTGTATATCTTGTATCTAGAAATTCTGGGGTTTTTTGCATAATAGTAACAATACATCATTTCTTTTTTATCCTCAGTAGTCCACTTTATTGTCTTTATGGCTCTTCTTTGGCCTATCAGTTTTTGTGATTTTTGTGGACTACTATTTCCTAATACAACAGGGGGACCATCCTCCCCCTGGGCCTGGCCTGGCCCCATTGTAGGAATGTTTCCGTATTTTGAGGATTGTACACTGTCATCTTTTCCAGTTCTGGCACCAGTGCACCTACCAGGATTGGGCACTTTTTTTATCCTGGGTCTTGTGCACCCAGCTATCTTTTTTAATTTTTGACCTACTTCTGTCCATGATATATGCAATATAATTGCAGTCTATATATCAGTGCTGCCTTAGTGAGATTTTGTGAAAACAGGGTCCACCTCTAGAAGGTACTCACCAAGACTTGAGGATGAATTCGATTTCAGCACTACTACTCTCCTTTGTTTGCTGACTTTTCATCTGTCCATTTGGACCCCTAACATTCTACATTATGCTGTCCTGCATTTTGTAGAAGATGTATCTGTTTTAGCAGCTTTGTAGTCATCTATGTATTTAATGACCAGAAGTCCCTTTCCTTGAGATAAAAAAACAAACATCATAAAGAGACATAGGCCTATCACAATGCCATGTGTAACACTGATAATTACTCTTACAGGGTCTGATAGAATGCCTTTCAAGCAGACTTGTCATTTCCTGTTAAACATTATTTGTATCTTTACATGTAATTGTGTTGAAAGCTTCAACCAAACACAGCTGGGCAATGTGTTCAATAAGACCTTCACCCACTGCTACTATGACCTAATTTAAAAGGACTACAGTTTTAATGGCATCATCTACATATAGTAAACCCATACTGATAAAGGTCAAAAAGTATTGGTTCCGTTCTATGCTCTCCTTTTTCCTCACAATTATGTGCATAGTATGCCATTTAGGCTTATTGGTCAATAATTATGTGATTGTAACATCCTTATCAAAGTTTAGCTCTGCCAGAGCATTTGTGTTTACTTTTAAAGTTCAGTTATATACCAAAACTCAATATTCTACAGAATTTACAACTTTTTGGTGGATATGTAATGCCTTCCTATGTGGTGTGATTTGCATTCACTGTGTAGCACTTTATGGCTCTAATAAGCACACAATCCTTTTGACTACATATAACTTACCATTGTTATCATGCCAAGATCCCTTTTATGTTTCCAAAGCTTCTATCATGGTTATTGCATGCTCCTGTGTGCTTAAATTTAGACTCTTTTGAAAGCAGCTGGTTGTTCTGCAGTGTAGTCAATTTTGTGAATTCCAGGATATACACAAACCAGGATCAGACATCTGATTTCTGTCTTTATTATTTGTAATTGCCAATCATCTATATTTTATATTTGCCTAATGGCTCAGGATGTAGCAGTAAAGAGTTCCTGGAGCAGTCCACCCACGCTATTAACAAATTTTATCAATCATAAATGTGTTATTGACAAGTTGTGTAACAGATATTCCTATGACAGGGGGACACAATGGATTGATTGTTGTACTGCTGACTTACAACCCTAGGCTGTATGTTCTACTTTCTGTCTCATCAATAAATGAAAAAAAAAAAAAAGAAAAAACCTCCACCATAAAGTTGCAAGGCTGGAGACTGCAAAACACCATATAGTTTGGCAAAAAGAACTCACCCCTTTATGAAGTAAATAACTGCAGATGAACTACCTCCATCTCAAAGCATTATGTTGGAACAGCTATGATATGAGCAATCTTCTGTTCATCAACTGACAGTAAGCTGGGCAGATGCTGCAGTTAGTGTAGTAGTGAAGATACTTGTTTTTAACATTCAACTTCATTATTTTCAGCTGCTTTTTTAATTTATGAGATATTTATAATAGGGAAACCATAATATCATTAAAAATGTTTTTTTCATATTCAGTTTCCCTCCTTGTTGTGTAAATCCTACAGAGAACCTATTTATATGTGACATGATACAATGCATATTGTCACTGCTGTCATAATGCCATTAACATTAGAGTTATCACCTTAGTAGTAGCTGTATAAGAAGTCAGTTATCTAACATTTTCTGGATGAAACATGATGCTACAGCACAGTAACACACTGCATTGGTTTTAACCTGTTGCCATGAGCTTGATTCCTGCAATCTATACACACACACACACACACACACACACACACACACACACACACACACACACACACACACACACTTTTGTAAATGTGAGAAGTCCATTCTTTTGTATTTATTTGTCACAAAAAAAAACTGTTGGGGGTTAAGTAAAATCATTATTAGTTAACTAAGCTATACTGGAGTGAAAGCTGTTGTCATTTACCTGCCCTGATCCTCAGGTATGCGTGATTAAGATTATGAAATGTTATCCTTTTATGCATATGTAACTGTGTAAAGTGCAGATTACCTGAGCCAGTTGTACAGTGCAGTAAATTACGTAATTATATCAGTAGATCGCCAGGACACATGGAAGCAGACTGGAAATGTTTGTCACCTAGTGAGGAAATACCAACCAAGTAGAATAAAAAGTTCCGTACTGAACAGACAAAAAAAGTCTTTAATTCACAGTTCCAACAATAAAATGAGCGCTTTCGTCTGCACACAGCAGACTTCTTCAGAATAATAAACCTCTGGTGCCTTGGTTTTTTATACAGTCCTAAATTGTACAATTAATCAATAATTAACCAATTAAGCCATCAAGATAACTTTTAAAGGTGAAAGGGACTTAAGGTGGAGAGGTTTCTCTTGCCTTAAGTCCTTTATAATGTGTTGAACGTTTTTTGTATATATACTTAAACATCCTAAATAAATACTTGAATATTAAAGATTCTATTGATAAATAACAAATTAAAAGCATTACAAATACAAAATTTTTAATGAAAAATGAAAAATGTTAAAAAGTAAGGGTTGTGTTAGTGCAGTTCTTTTCATTAATTTTATAACCATTTGATGTTCCATTTTCATGTGTTTCCTTATTGTTTGTTTACTATTAAATAACACATAAGGCTGGTTTCAAGAGAACTTTCTCTTTTCATCAACTACCTGTTTCATGCGTAACCATACCTGAGTTAAAAACAATTGAATATTCCAATAAAATTGGTGTTCTTTGTGTGTAGTGATGTTAATAACGTTTTTTTAAATAAGTTGTGTTAAAAATAATAATAGTATAAATGTAAATAAAGCTTAAAATCGGAATGATGTGGTGTAAAAACCACAAAATACGACCAGAAGCCCAGTACCTAAAGGTAAAAACAATGGCAAATTGTGACAGGGAAGAATGTCCCCTAAAAAAATTAACTCACACATCCAGCCGGGTGGTGAGTCAGTGAGATTAAACTGTTATTCCTGTAACTAGGGTGTATATAACATGTGTAATCAAACCATAATGAATTTTAAAAATTTGTTTTTACCTTTAGGTACTGGGCTTAATTGGTTAATTATTGATTAATTGTACAATTTAGGACTGTATAAAAAACCAAGGCACCAGAGGTTTATTATTCTGAAGAAGTCTGCTGTGTGCAGACGAAAGCGCTCATTTTATTGTTGGAACTGTGAATTAAAGACTTTTTTTGTCTGTTCAGTACGGAACTTTTTATTCTACTTGGTTGGTTTTTGCTGTTGGACAAGTTTTGGTGTCTAGTGAGGAAATGTCAAGTGAAGTCACAATTTGCTACAGCAATTTTGAAAACTAAATGCCCATGGTGTTTTCAGGTAAACAGACAAGAAAAATATTCTCAGGTGCGGCATTTTGTAAGAAAAAAACTGAGGGAGCAGATTTCAATGTGTTGTAAATTAAATGTCATAGTTGTTTGTAAATCTTCTTCACATCCTTTCACACCCTCTTTAATATCTGCACACTTCTTGATATTTCTTCTACCTCCCCCCTCAACTAATCACTGCTATTTTTCTCCTCTCAGTTTTATGACTCTTCTTTTTCTCCTCCTCTTCCTTTTGTACATCTGTAGAACCTCCTCCCTCTCATTGCTACTAAAGGACCCAGTCTTTCTTCATTTTTTCTTCTTTCATACCTTTCTGTAATTACTGTGTATTCTAACCGCCTTTCCTTTCAAATAGCAGCCTAGAAACTGAATTCTACATCACACCATGTGCACTATCTTGCACACCTCTTTAACCTACTCGTATATTTTAGTTTATTTTCTTCTCTTCCTGTTCTTATATTGACCTTAGTTTTACCATATTTCTGCTTAGTTTCTTGCCATACTACGTGAACATTTCCATATATGTATTTGTATTTCTATCCATTCTATATATTCCTTTATTGCATGTTATGTAATTACTTCAGAAGTATGTATACTTAAAATGTGATCTGTGTTTATCTTTGTTCTTATTATTTGTTTACTTAAACTGTTTTTGGGAGCTTTTCTCCTCGGGTCTCTGCTGAAAAAGGGCTTCTAAGAATCCAGACAGACTAACCCGGCTAACAAATGTAAAAGTAAATAAATAAATTATCTCCCACTATTGCTAGTACATATTGTCCAATTAATTGTCTTAGACTAAACTGCTACTATAAACCATATTTCATAGGAATAAAATTACTACCCTATCTAGAACTATTTACTAATGTATGTTTTATGTAATATGGGTAGATGAACTGTACTTTGTTTTTCTATTTTCTCATGGATTCTGGAAGTTTCAATGTATTTTGTTAATTGCTAGCATATATGGAGCTTTTCTCTGCAGGCCTCTGTTGAAAATGGGTACGCTTGACCCATTCAGACATTCCCAGTAAAGAAATGTCATCAAGTAATAATATAAATAAATAAATCCTTTGTCTATGTTAAGCCCCTATTACAGTGTGTGGGCATTTTGCATTCATTTGTGTTTCCATTCATTTCAGTTTCTCAGTAATTTTAAGTTCCCTGTTAATAAAATGACCACAGAATCCCTGATGCTTTTGTTACTATGACATAATTATATCCTTGTACCCCCCTCAGATGCACAGTAGCAAGCCTCCCCATCATCTAACACCTGATGATGTACATGAATATTCGTGGTAATGCCCTCACTGCCTAATCAATATTCATCAATTTGGCAGGTCAATAGAGCCTAACTTTAAATTAATTTCACAATTAAACATTAACATTAATTACCCAAGTACTATATATATATATATATATATATATATATATATGTTCTGGACAATCGAGAGATATACACCAAGGGAATTGATTCAAGTTACACCTAAACAATGGCTTGATGTGAAGCAGAGGGATATTTCCTAGAATATTGTGGGTAAGGTAAGCAGGGTTCTGAAAGTCCAGATTATAATTGCTGGGAGCTTCATGTTCTGCCTAGCATTATCTTGCTGTGGTAAAACAAAGATAAGAAAGATGGAAGATGCCCACGACTGACACTGATGGCTGTCTGCAAAAGTTGCAGTTTATTTGCAAACATTGTATTAGTTGCAAAATATCTTGACTCAGGAGTTGTTTGTAGCTTAATTTTGTCTGAGGCAGCACAACATTTATAGAGGACTGTTCCCAGTATTATTTATTTGCCAGTCTAAGGTGGGGGGGGGGGTTGGACAAATGCTGTGTTTACCTTGTGTTGTACCCTGGCTCCTCAGAAAGGCACTGTAATTTAATAGTTACAACTCCTGTATTTCTTGCAAGCATGCTTTTCTGCAGTTATGAATATGACCAATATCTATGCTTTTATTTTTTTATTTATTTGCATTTGGATATATATTTCCTCATTTGAGGTTTAATGTAGTAACAACTGTTCTGGAGTACTGTCAGTCAGTCATACTTTATTTGTATATGACATCACAGCAAATGGCATGTCAGTCATACAGACCATGTCCACTTCTGCGCAGTCTGGCCAGGGAGGTGCAAGGATACAATTATATTGTTACTATAACATAATTGTTCTTACACTGTGCTGTAAGTCAGTACTACTGCTATTATTAGCTACAATATATATGAGTAGGTTCATCCTAATGTTGGTTTTGCTTCTTTCACACAGTCTTGCTGTGTGGAATTTCACACACATACTGCATTCCACATTATGTGGCTGGCAGAATACTTTGTTTCACTTCAAAAAAATGACACATCAGCCTTCATTCTCTGAAGTCAAGGTACATATTTAAATTAAACAATATTGTAAGTCGAACAGTAGTCTATATAGAATTAATGCAACATCACAAACAGAAAAGAAGTAATTTAACCCACATTGTATTTTTAGATTACATTTGCCATCAATCACAAAAGTAATACATTTTTATTTAAATTCATTCTGTTAAAATGCTTAAAGTCATTGTAATTTTTCTTATTTGCTTTTTGTACTTTTAGTCCATGTATTATACTTGGAGCTTTTCTTCCCAGGCCTCAACCGAAAAGGGGCAAATTATAGCATTATGGACTAGTTTGATAAACAAATGCTAATCAATAAATAAATAAATAATGCCTGATCAGATGAGAAATGCAATGCTCAAAAGAATGGCATCTGAGGACAAGTGCAAAGAAAGAACAAGCCATGTAATGCATTGGCCAGGATTGTTGACTTAAACAGAAGAAGTAATTCAGAAATGCACCATGTGCAATAACATGATGTGACAACTTTGCAGAAAAATACGTAAACTGATTTATAACTTGATCATCCTTGTAATTGATCCATTATAATTTTTATCCACAGAGTCGAGTAGACATGCATTTCACATATGTGGATTATTATTCTAATACTTTCAGCACAGTATTCTCCATTGCAGTCCTCACCTATGAGATATCATGCCAGCAAGTAGTTCAAAGATCAGTCTGACTTACACAGCTGTACCTTTCCCTACTGTTTTTGGTTGACTCCCTCCCACTCAGTGTAAAGGACATCAGCCAACTGCATTTTCAGATCTTTCTTGCTTCTGGAAAAAGTATAGAGACCCCATGGGGGGATTTCTTCTGTATATTTTGTAACTGTTAGCAGATATACCAATGTTTGACAGGCATTCCAAATTAGAGAAGGATATTAAATGGTACTTTTGTGGAAAATCAATCCCACTTAAAGATTTCCATTTGCATCAGCTTTGCTGTCTGTATTGTGCTATGTTCACCTCAAAGACAATCAGAAGGAGAACAATGTCTCCAAGAGTTCACAACTCATAACAGGAGTACTTCTGGTCTGATACCAACATGGTATCCTTTTTTTCTGAAGTGTAAAGTCAATGAAAATTGGCATGACAGGAAGCAATAGGAAACCAAGAACACTCCATTAGATGCCATCAATTTTCTTAAGATCTGGTGATGCCAAACTCTGGTAGGCACATTCACAGCTCTGGCTTCAGACTCAGTTGTCTCAGGGTTCTTGCACAACTACATTGCAGGATGCCACACTATTGGCTGAAAGCATATTTTCCCAGATTGAAACTGATGAGACATCAATTGACTCCGAGTCTCTATGAGGGCCTCAGCTCCTGGTATTCAGCTTATTAGTGAGGGTGAGAAAGAAGTATCATTCAGTCTTTTTAAAGAGGTTCCCAGAGATCATGTAGAGGTCTTGGTCTTCTGTGCATGAGCCAAGGTCCTTAAGGAAGTTTCCCCAGAGAAGATAAGGTCTTAAAGCACTGAAGACCAAAATAGGGCCTGCTACCTTGTCTTGCTTTATGTCTAGCAGTGTGTCAGTTTAGTCTGCTTTCCAGGCTTCTTAATAAGAGTTTTTTTTCCCAACTAGCACCATCAGAATTTCCAGAGGTGTCAAGAGCCCCACCTAAAAGAAGAAAGGTTGACCCACTCCAGAGGATTCTGATACCACTGACTCAGAAGCAGATGACCTAGTTTATGTTTGGCAGTTCTCTTCTTCTCCCTATTTATTCTTCAACACTGAGATCAGCTTATCTACGACTTAACCTGAAGAGAATCACTCCTTTTGGGATGACGTTCACAAGAAAAAAGAGGAATTCTAATGGGAGGTTAGTGAATACTGACAGGCTTAACTAAGATATTTTTATTGATTTATTTATTTATTAACATTTGTTAACCAGGTTGGTCCAACTGAGCCTGTGGCCCATTTTCAGTGGAGACCTGAGGAGAAAAGCTCCAGTTACAAACAATTTACAGAGTATAAAAAATTAAAAGCATTTCACAATCAAAGAATTACAGAATCTAAAAATACAACAAGTCTAAGATTAAAAAGTAGAAAGCATGCACAAAGTTAAGTATAAATAGCAATTATTTACAAAGAAAAAATATACTTTCTTATAAAATTATTAATTTTGTGATTATAGTTAGTTGAGCTTGAGATGTATGTCTTTCTTTGGACTGCTTGAGCTTATATAGCAATTCCTCCAGTAACTGATGTCATAGAAGATTTGTTTACTAATGAATATTTGCAGACAGATTCCATTCCCCCCTCCTCTGAGGAAACCTGACTGGTTCTAAAAGATACAGGTTTCCTACAAGTTCCTAATAAGAGCCCTTTGGCTGATCCAGTTGTATTCCTGGACTCCATTAAAGGATCCTATTTACTTTCATTCAGGAGCCCTATTCTCAATGTCAGAGAGAGACAGAGAGCAGGATTCTCAACCATTTTGGAAAAACATCTTACATCTCTGCTACCCCAGCATTCAGAGTCTTAAAATACCAGACAGATCATTGACAGAAGATGCATGAACTGTCTGACTTATCAGCCCAGGTTACCAGGCACTCCAAGAAATGTGGGTGTGATGTAGTGGGTCATTTGCTTAGAGGCAAGCCTGTTGGAGGACAGCCCCTCCTAGATCATGTGAAAGCACAGCTCCTTAGTACACCTCTCAAGAAGGATCTCCTGTTTTTGGACTCACTGCTGGAAATGTCTTAAGAAGCCTTAATAAAACACATTGCAATCTGTCGAGCAGGTTTTTAACTCACAGACAGCTACGTTCATCAATATCTGTCAATCCAAGTCATGGCTTCAATACCCAAAGAAAGGGGAAAAACAAGTGAAGTAAGTGTAGTGTACAAAAGCAAGCAAAACCCAAAGCAATATGGTGACCATCAGGGCCATGATCCCCAGAGAAAACTGTCATGACTCAATATTTTTTTAAAGAATATTTTATTATATTCAACATTTTAATGTTTACATATTGTGTAGTCCACATGCATGGCGCACTTGTTATTTTTGCACTGATTGCTGGTGTGATGTGGTGACTCTACCAATGCCAACCAGTGTGTGCTGTGGATATCCCACCACTGAATCCCAATATGTGATGACCCTTCACATCTGGAACAGTTCCAAATGTGTGGCCTTCAGTTCACGTCTCTTTAACTTGAGACAGATTTCTAAGTCCTCTGAGGAAAAGTTGAACCGTCCATTTTCCAAGAGTTGTACATCCTCAAAGCCACTCTGGTTGTCTTCCTGGTTACTGGTCTGTGGTTCAGCTGTGACTAAGGCTGCAGTTGTTTCCCTTTTAATCAGGTTGGCATGCACCAGTTGTTTGGCTTGGCACATCTCAGCCAACTGGCTCCTTGTCAGCTTGCCATAATCCTCTGTTGACATCCTTGTCTGCTCTCCCTAACCAAGCTAACAAAAAATAAATAAAACTATTTTGATATGAAACACTGAATGTCTTACCATATGGCTACTTGGGAGTACAAACACCTTCTTTAGTGACCACTGTTTACAGGGTACAGGAGTTCAATATCCACACCATTGTTACCAATAAGTGATGTGGTGACCCCAACACTGCCAACAAATATGTGACGTGAATATCCCATCACTGTGTCCCAATATGTGATGACCCTCCACCTCTAGATCAGTAATCAAGGAGCCTCAAAACTCACCACTTGCACCAGTGGGGATGTTTACTGAGAGGATAACATGTACATACACAGTATTTCCAGATGCAGCTCTCTGGATCAAGTGCAACTTCCCTTAAGAACACACACATACCACAATCTGTCTGGGGCTGGTTTCTCCCTCTTTCTCCAGATCCCCAGTACAACTCCCCACTGGTACAAGTTGTGGCACCCCTGTACTGGCCCGGTAATCAGGAAGCCTCAATCCTCACAACTAGCACCAGTGAGGGACATGCACATTGGGAGGATAAGTACACATACAGTAAAGTACAATTTCCCTTAAGAGTACACAGAGATCACAGTCAGGCTGAGGCTGGTTTCTCTCTCTTTCTCCAGATCTGCAATAAGACTCCCCACTGGCACAGCTATAGAGTTGAGTCCTTAGCCAGGATTCCAAGCCAAGTCCTCCCAGCACTCTGTCCAACCAGTGCTTTGTGTTCCTGCCCATGTAGCTGACACACACACCCACACATTGAGATTTGATTTATGCACAAACACACATCTGGGAAAGGCTGGCACAGGTTTACTAGCTATGTCTCATTCTGCCCAGACCATAAGGTAGTTAGCACAGCAACCACAACCCCTTATCAGCTACTTTAAGGCCCTTCTTAAAGGGTGAATAATCTCACTGTGTAATGTTACTGTTATCCAAATGGTAAGTGTAATCAACAGCAAGGCTATTGGAGTGGTCTGTGCAGTGTCACCAAATATATATGCAAGTACTCTAATATCTCTAAACAAACCAGCCATAGGTTTAAATGTATTTAATAATAAATAATTAAAGAACAAGACAGTATTCAATAACTCAGCACAGTGATTACAGAGTTCAGAATCACAGGAAATATTTTAAAACAACATTGCAGGACAGTCTCAAATGTATACAGAAAACATTTAAACTAATCTTACTATATTCCTATCTATCTCAAAGAGAAATCACTGTAATCTAGTTAGTTACTATTAGCAAGACAAGTGCTGATGAGAGAATGTTGTTAGATTCAAAGACAAATACAAAATGCGCAGTCTCTGACAGAGTTCCCAAATTAATATCAAAACATTACTGCTGGGTCAGCTGGATAACATCACTATTTGTCACCTGCCTTCAGTTCCCAGCCTAACATAAACTTATAATTTAGCATGTCTGTGTCAGAGGTACATATCTCTCAGAAGTTTGCCTAGAATTGGAAGTTGTAAAACAGTTAAACACTTTTACACGTGAAACCTAGTAATTATTTTTGTTTCAAGACAGTAGGAAAACCTCCAACTCTAGACATTCTGTCTGTTTGCATGAACTAACTTTTATGGCACAGTAGTAAACAATTTCATCTTTTCTTGAAGTTTTGCAAGTTAACACTGTATGTTCCCACTTCTACCATTAAAACACACATCTGCACAGGTATATAGTTTATACACATTTCTGTTCTTTTCCAGCAGGGTGCACTGTGGTTACATTCTTGAAGCTCAGTACATAACACACAGTTCAACACACACTTCTGCACCAGTAGTTTAATATCCACATAACATTTAGTTATTTTATATTTGTAAGACAAGCCCATGGATCATATTAATATTCACAAATGACATGCTTGTTTACAAAATTAAAGAAAGCTGGGCTGGCAGCCTCACAATTCTCTACTCCCCCCTGAAAACTCAAGCTTATTTTTCAAGGGTCCCTTGAGAAACATTGCTTAAGAAGGTTGAGCCTAGCTGGGAATACCTTACCCATTCCCTGTCTCGAGAGCCCATCTGCATTGGAATTG
This sequence comes from Protopterus annectens, assembly GCF_019279795.1. Classification (NCBI taxonomy): domain Eukaryota; kingdom Metazoa; phylum Chordata; order Ceratodontiformes; family Protopteridae; genus Protopterus; species Protopterus annectens. The sequence continues at coordinate 1,778,349,696 of NC_056741.1, read as the reverse complement.
CTAACCCCACTGCGGTGCTGCATAGTCATACCATATGCTTGCAACCTCAGGCTCCACCTTAGTAACTTGGCATTTTGTTGGCTGGCTCAGTGTAGCCATGTTAAGGGATTGTGGTCTGTAACTACAACAAATTTCCTTCCATACATATAAGGCTGAAGTTTCTGCAGTGCCCACACAATGGCTAGGTATTCCTTTTTTACAGCTGCATAGCATTCCTCCCTGGATTGGAGCCTATGACTGAGATAAACCACTGGGTGCCCTTCTCCCTCTGAAGAAACGTGGCTAAGTACAGCCTTCACCCTGAGGTTTGAAGCATCCACCTGCAAAATAAATGTTTTGCTGTAATCTCAACTGGCTAACACAGGGGGTCCTTCTAAACCTCCTTTAAGCTTCTGAAATGCCTGCTCACATTCTGGGGTCCACACTACCTTATCTGGCCTGTTTTTCCTTGTCAGGTCTGTGAGGGGAGCAGCTGTGGTACTATAATTGGGGATGAACTTTCTATAATACCCTGCTGTCCCTAAAAATGCCATCACCTGCGTTTTGGTAACAGGGGGAAGCCATGCCTGAATGGCTTCTACTTTGGCAGGTTCTGGCCTGATCTTACCACTCGTCACTCTATGTTCCAGGTAAGAGACCTCTGCCATACCACCTGACATTTGCTGGGCTTAATTGTCAATTCTTTCCTCTGCAGTCTGCCCAGCACCTTCATGACATGCTGAAGGTGCTGTTGCTGGGAATGGCTGTAGATAGCAATGTCATCTAGGTAAGCAAGGGCAAAATCTTCTGTTCCTGCTAGGATATGATCTACCAGCCTCTGGAAAGTCACTGGGGAATTTTTCATCCCAAAGGGCATCTATGTGAACTCATACAAGCCAAAAGGAGTCACAAAGGCTGACTACTCTGTAGCACTGGGACACAAGGATACCTGCCAGTAACCCATGGTAAGATCAATGGTGGTAAGATATTTAGCCCCACCCAACTGTTCTAGGGCTTCATCTCTCCTAAGCATGGTGTAAGCATCTGACTCTGTGTGACTATTTAATTTCACATAGTCCACACAGAACCTGGTGCTGCCATCTTTCCTTGGTGACTGCTGGACTCCTGAATTACTCCTAGTTCCAACATTTCCTGTATGTCCTCCCTCAGAGTCTATTTGACTCTCTCAGTCACCCTATAAGGGGCCTGTTTAATAGTCCTTTGGGTTCCTGGATCAACATGGTGCTGCACCAGGTGGGTGCACCCTGGTTTCCCAGTGAACATGTCCCCAAACTCCTGTAACACTGCTCAGATTTCTCAAACCTGGGTAGGGAATAGCTGCTGGGGCATTGCTACCCCTTCCACTTAGATGTCAGTCCGAGCATCACTGAGAGGATCAGTCACCAGATCCCCCTCAGACTCCTCCTGCAATCCTCTCCAAATATTCAGCACAAGGGCCTCCCTGTCATGGTAAGGTTTCATCATGTTAACATGGTACAATTTGTGCCTTTGCTTCTTGCCTAGCAGTTCTACCATGTAGTTAACATCACTGACCTTTCTTACCACCTTGTAGGATCCCTCCAAAGCTGCCTGCAGCTTGTTGTGCCTGACAGGAATGAGAACCATTATATATTGCTCTACAGCATACTCTCTAGCTCAAACATTCCTGCCATATCAGACCTTTTTCTGCTGTTGGGCTACTTCCAGGTTCTCCTGGGTCAAGTCCATGACTTCCCTGAGCCTTGTCATGAGGTATAGGACATATGTCACAACACAGTCCTTGTGGGATTCACACACACCCTCCGCCTCACACTATGCCCATACAGCAACTCAAAGGGTGAAAAACCTATGGATTCTTGGGGAACCTCTGTAAGCAAACAACAGATGGGGCAAATATTTGCCCCAGTCCCTCTTAAACTGGTCTGCAAATGCCTGTAGCATAGTCTTGAGTGAAGAGTATAATCTCTCGACAAGACCATTAGTCCAGGGATGGTAGGGGGTGGTCTTTAGGTGCTTCACCCCAGAGTACTTTCACAGACAAGCCAGCAGGTATGACATGAAATTGGCACCTCTGTCAGGCAGTATTTTCTTTGGGAAATCTACCCTTCTGAAAATCTATAGCAAAACATTTGCTACCTTTTCTGCCTCAATGGAGGACAGAGCCACTGCCTCAGGTATCTGGTAGCATAATCTACTACCACTAGGATATACTTTTCCCCTGTGGAACTTGGGGTACTCAGTGGCCCCACAATATCCATAGCTACCCTCTGAAATGGCTTTTTAATCACAGGCAGAGGCATCAAAGTAGCTTTCACCTTGTCTCCTGCATTGCCTACCTTTTGTCCCTGCTTACAGGTCCTGCAGTATCCTGTTACATCTCTGGAAGTCCCAGGCTAATAGAAGTTCTGCATAATACGTCTCTTTGTGCTTTTTATGCCCATATAACCTGCAGAGGGAATATAATGGGCTATGGCTAGAAGTACCAGACTGTAGTCTCTGGGCAATATCAACTGCTGTATTATCTGACCCTCTAGCCCTCCTTCAGGGGTCCACTCTTTATACAGTAACCCTTTGACCCAGTATACTGATTCCCACTTCCCTTGAGAATCAGATGCCTCACTAGCTACCTCCCTCATGCCTCGCAATGTAGGATCTGAGACCTGAGACTGTCTCATCTCTCTCTTTGTAACCCTTCCCAGCTCCCCTTCCACAGGAAGTCTGGTATCCTCTGACAGCAGTGCCTCACTATCAGCTTGGGTAATACTACTCACCTCTGCCCTTGCAGTCACTCTGTCCAAGGGAACGTCAGTACCCACAAGCAGCTGTGGCTCTCCTTCAGTCTCACTGCTACAGGGTAGCTCCCTTCCTGAAGTAACCACCTCACCAGTCCTGGCTGCAAGTGTGCAATCTGTCTGGGTCTCCCCCAAGCTACCAGACCCACATGCTTGTCTCCAAACCTGACTGCATGTAAGTGCATCCACACACGGTACTGAATTATCAAAATCATTCCCTGTCAGGACATCTGCAGGGAGGTAGTTTGGTACCCTTGTTGTCTTGAGACAACTTACTGCTGGCATTTTGTCATTCCCACTTACTGGCTCTCCCACCTTTTGCTCCCCACCTTGCCTCCATGGACATCTATATACTACATGACCCCACTGGTTGCATTTAAAACATTTAACCCTTGGTCCTGGATGTGTACCTGGACTAGTGACTTCCCCTGCTACTGGCAGACTCTGTTGAGGCAGTCTGGGCTGCCCACCATGGGTTCCCTTAGAACCATGAGCAGCACTGGGTGTCTCTTTCCTGTGCAGTGATGCCCTGCTTGCTAGGAATAGGTTTCCCTCCTTCCCCAACTCGTCTGCAGTACAGCATTGTCTATTGGCTAACCAGACTCCCAGCAGTGGAAGTTGCATCTCTATACCAAAAGAATGCAAAGTTCCTGTAATCATGGCTGCACAGGTAAAAACCACGCTCTCCAAAGCCAAGAACACATCATCCATGGGACCAGACAATATCCCAGGCTGCATTCTACATGAACTACAGAACGAACTGGCACCCCACCTAAGTACCATGTTCAATCATAGCCTCACCTCAGGCTTTGTGCCTGCTGAATGGCATACAGTGATTGTTATCCCACTCCACAAGGGGGAAGCCACCACGGACCCCGGGAACTACCGCCCCATTAGCCTGACTAGCCTGGTCTGCAAGGTCATGGAACGTATCATCATGGAACTTATAAACAAAGACATTGGTAATCTCCAAACTCTGGACCCCACCCAGTTCAGGTTTGTAAAAGGCAGATCATGTCTATTAATCCTGATAGACTTCTTTGAAGCAGTCACCAAAGCTGTAGACAAGGGTAAGGTGGTTCACACAGCCTATCTAGATCTTGCCAAGGCTTTTGACACCATTCCCCACTCTGGAATTATAGATAAACTCACTAAACTAGGTATAAATCCCTATGTCACAAGATGGGTTGTCAACTGGCTCACTGACAGAACCCACACTGTGAAAGTAGCAGACTCCAAATCTGACTTCAGACCAGTGACAAGTGGAGTACCACAGGGTTCAGTCCTGGGTCCTCTCCTGTTTGGTATCTACGTCTCTAAAGTACAGGCTAACACAGAAGGTCTTTGGCTAATGAAGTTCACAGATGACTGCAAACTAGGAGCCATAATAGAAACTCCTAACAGTGTGGACATCCTACAAAAGGGCCTCACTGAGACACAAGCTCAATGCCAAAAAGTGCACTGTCATCCCCTTTGGTAAAAACTCTGTACCCATGAACTACAACATAGGCAGTAGTATACTTAACACCAAAACTGAAAAGAGACCTTGGGACACAGGTGGATAGTAGTCTCTCCTTTGCTAATCACATTATCACAGTAGTCAGGAAATCCTTCTACATGGCACACCTCATCACAAAAGGTTTCTCATCCAGGAAAAAAGAGGTCATTGTTCCTCTCTAGACCCATTATAGAGTACAATGCCCCTTTTGGTATGTACCTCACAAGACATCTACAACAACTGGAAAGGCCGCAGAAATACCTCACAAAGAGGATTACTGGCCTACAACAGATGTCCTACGCAGACCATCTCAAAAAACTCCAGCTTTACTCCGTCACATATCGCCTACTCAGAGGTGATCGCTGCCTAACATACAAAGCTATGTCAAACCCAGAGCTGTTGGATATGCTCCACTTAAAGAAATCCCAATCCGTCCGAGCTACACACTGTAGGGACCTAAACCTTGTCACCACAATAAACAGAACATGCTGGAGGGATAGATTCCTGTCCCAGAGACTTCCCATACTCTGGAATAAACTACCTATCTATAGCAAACAAAGCTCCTCATTAGCACTCTTCAAGAAAAATCTTGATGATTTGATGGGAAATAGGAAATTCACCCTGGGGATCACCTCTGTGGCTCTGCTCGACAGTGACACAGGAAAATAATTTTCTTGGGTGGCCAAAGCCAAGGTACCTTTTTGGCTGGGCTTGTTTAGGTCCCAGGGCCGATAGCCTAGTACCTACCTATGTCCTCAGGCAAAGTGCTAAGGGCTTGTTCCCTCACCAAAAGGTCTGCCAACCCTTCAGAAGGGGTGACCTGACATCCACTCACCTACCTATGAATATAAGTGCTTAGTTCAGCAACATATTCACACATACTTTCATCTGCCTTGCGTCTATGCTCAAAAAACTTTTTTCTATTAGCTTCAGGTGTTAAAATATTCTAGCAAACAGTTCTTTACAACATTATAATTTAAAGTTAGTATCAGACAGCTTGGAAAGAACAGTTACAGCTTTACCATGGAGTAGGGGAGTCAGGAACTATACCCAGAGCCCTTGGTCAACATCATACTGTTTACATACCCTCTCAAACATATGAATGAAATTATCAAAATTATCCCCTCTGTAAATTGTGGAAGAAATTTAATGACCTTTGTTGCTTCTGGGGTTCCGTTACTTCCTTCCTTATTACTTACATGACTCTGGTGAAGAGTAAGCATCTCCTTTTCATGTTGCTCTACCTCTCCTTCTCCTCAGCGTCCAGGTGTCACAGTTTCTCATTTCCTCTGCCTTCAGAAATTGCAGTTTCTCATTTATGTCAGTCTCTAGATGCCTCAGTCTCTCTCCTGCCTCTTTTTCAAAACACTTGGTTTCTAGCTCAAGTCTCTTTAACTCCAGATGGATTTTTAAGTCCTCTGTGGAAAGGTTGAGCTGTCCATTTTCTGAGAGTTGTACATCTCCATGGCCAGTCTGATTGTCCTCCTGGTTGCTACTCTGTGATGCAACTGTGTCAGGTGGGTATGCACCAGTCCTTTAGCCTGGCACATTTCAGCCAACTGGCTCCTTGTCAGCTTGCCATACTCCTCTGCTGCCCTGCTTGCCTTCTCTCCCTGACTAACTAAGCTAACAAAAAAATAAAACAATTATGATATGAACTCTGAATGTTCACTGCATGGCTGACTGTGAGTACAAACACCTTCAATGATCACCGTACATAGGCTATAGGAATTCAACATCCACACACTATAAGCCAGTTAATATGTGATGTGGCTAACTCACCACTTTCAACCAATTAATGTGTGATGTGGATATCCCACCATTGCCAAACAATTAATATGTGATGACCCTGCACTGGCCCAGTAATCAAGGAGCCTCAATCCTCTCCACTAGCACCAGTGAAGGACATACACATTGGGTGAATGACAAGTACACACAGAGTAAAGTACAATTTCCCTTAAGAGCACACAGAGACCACAGTCAGTCGGGGGCTGGTTTATTCCTTTTTCTCCAGATCCCCAGTAAGACTCCCCATAGGCACAGCTATAGAGTTAAGTCCTTAGCCAGGACTCCAAGCAAAGCCCTCCCAGCACTCTCTCTATCCAACCAGTGCTTCATGTCCCTGCCCAAGTAGCTGACACACACACACTTGATTTATAACACAAACACACACCTGGGAAAGGCTGGCACAGGTTTACTAGCTATGCTCCCTTTTGCCCAGACCATAAGGTAGTTAGCACTGCCACCAAAATCCCTTATCAGCTACATTAAGGCCCTTCCCAAAGGGTGACCAATCTTACTGTGTAATGCTACTATTAATACATATGCAAGTACCTGAAGAGCATACATATCTCTAAACAAACCAACCACAATTAAAAGGTTTAAATATATTTAATAATAAATAATAAAAGAACATGACACTATTCAATAGCTCAGCACAGTGACTACAGAGTTCAGAATCACAGGAAATAGTTTAAAGTAACATTGCAGGACAGTCTCAAATAAATACAAAAACATCTAAACTAATCTTACTATATTCCTATCTCTAAGAGAAATCACTGAAATTTAGTTACTTACTATTAGCAAGACAAGTGCTATTGAGAGAATGTTGTCAGATCCAAAGACACATACAAAATGCACAGTCTCTGAGAGAGGTCACAAATTATTATCAGAACTTTACTGCTGGGTCAGCTGGATGACCTCACTATTTGTCACCTGCCTCCAGTTCCTAGGCTAACAGAAACTTAGAATTTAGCACCTCTGTGTCAGAAGTACATACCTCTCAGAAGATTGCCTAGAATTTGAAGTCATAAAACAGTTAAACACTTTTCCATTTGAAACCTAGTCATTATTTCTGTTTTAAGAGAATATAAAAACATCCAACTCTAGATATCCTCTCGCTTTGCATTAGCTAACTTTTATGGCACACTCATAAACAATTTCAACTTATTTTCTTGAAGTTTTGCAAGTTAACTCTGTATGTTCCCACTTCTACCATTAAAACACTCATCTGCACAGATATATAGTTTATACAAATTTCTGCTCTTTTCCAGCAGGGTACACTATGGTTACAGTCTTGAAGCTCAGTACATAACATACAGTTCAACACACTTCTGCACCTGTAGTTTAAAATCAACATAACCTATAGTTCTCTTACATTTGTAAGACAGGCCTTGAGATCATATTAATACTCACAAATGACATATGATTGTTTACAAAATTCCAGATAGCTGGACTGTGGCAGTCTCATACAGGTATAGAGTTGAGTCCTTAGCCAGGGTTCCAAGCCACGTCCTCCAACACTCTCTCTGTCCAATCAGTGGTTTGTGTCCCTGCTCAAGTAGCTGAGACACACACTATTTGTTTTACACACATAACTGGGAAAGGCTGGCACAGGTTTACTAGCTATGCCCCCTTCTGCCCAGACTATAATGTAGTTATCACTGCCACCAGAACCCCCAGTCAGCTAATTTAAGGCCCTTAACAAAGAGTGTATAATTTTACTAAGTGAAATTAATATTAATGCAAATGATAGTTTAACCAAGAGCAAGGATGTTAGGAGTGGCCCTCACAGTGTCACCAAATAAATATGCAAGTACTCGCAAAACTTAAATATTTCTACAAAGATCAGCCACAATGAAAAGTTTAAATATGTTTAATAATAAATAATAAAAAATAAAACAATACTAAATATCTATTCACAATGACATCAGAGTTCAAAATCAGCTGCAGTACTACTGGTATTAATTTACCCATCAGAACTTTAGAAATTGTGCTGTTCTTACATGTCCTTAAAGGCCAATGCCCCTGTTGTCTCTGCTTAAATAACCCCAGATCTCCTTTACATTTCCAACTACTAGTAAAACGATCTCTAAAAGGTGGTGCTGAATGTTAGGCCTCCTAGAAGGGAAATCATTCCAACATGATAGCCCAATTATATGTTAGAGAAGCTAATCTTAGTACCATTTGAAGCAGCTTCGTCAGCCCCTCTTAAGTACTTATTTTAGATGATCCTGTGTTAGGTGGCTGTCACTTCTGCTAGTAGAATTTCAACATTACAGGAAATGATGCTCAAAGAATCATTCCTGATTTTCCACAAAGAGAGGATTTCCTCACACCAACTCCTCTCATGTCTATGCCAAAGTTAGTGATTACGATCTCTTTCAATCAAGTCAACCTTTATTTTTCTCTAAACCACAGAACAAGAGGAAACTTCATTACTTAGATGTGCATAGCCAACTCAGATTTAAATTGTGCAAAACAAAATAATTCAGAAAATTAGAGCAACTAATTGCATTGTTTGGAGAAGGCAGGGAGGGCAGGTCAGGGAGACATTATCCAAATGTCTGGCACATTGTATCTGCTACTGGTACTTGGCCTATGGAAAGCCTGTACTAAGCTATGTTAAAGCACACTTAGCTAGAGCCATAGTTGAAAGCAAATGGAGTGCAACCACAAAATCCCCCGTAACACAATTACCCTACAAAATAATAACTGGTGCCAGAACTGCAGTCTAAAACACGTTGCCAAGAAATACATAGCAGTTTCCTTTAGGAAGACAGCAACCCCTGGAAACTCCCACATTGACAATACACCCTTAACAAATGACACAGTGGTCAAGAATCTGGGAACACATGTAGAAGACAACTTGGCCTTTAACCATCACTTGTCTGCAGTAGTAAGGAAGTAATTCTATATTTGTGCAATTTATAAATGAGGGTATAGCATCTAGGTATAAAGATGTCATTGTTGCATTGTACTCAGCCATCATCAGACCAGTCATTAAGTGTAATGCCCCTTTCAGTATGCATCTGACTAGGCATATGCAACAACTGCAGTATCCACAGAGGTGCCTCACAAAAGGAATACAGGACGTAAATAAAATGTTCTATGTGGACCACCTAAAACCACTGTCTTGTACTTGGATCCTATAGGCTGATGAGAGGTGATCTGTGCCTGGCCTACAACATATCTTGCAATCCTGCTCTGTTGGACCTATTGCACACCCACAAAGCAAATAGTATCAGAATTACCTGATCTAAGTACCCAAACCTCACCTGCAACATAAATATGACATGCTAGAGAGACAGGTATTTGTCTCAGAGACTACCCCTTCTTTGGAAGAGGCTTCCCATCCAGGTTGAATCACACCTGTATGCTCTATAACAGAAGGAAGACAATCATGGCAAAATTTAGGAGGTATAGCACCCAGCAGGATAAAAGTGATCTCATCAAGTTAAACAAACAACTCAGAGGACAAATAAAGTCTACCAAAGACAAAAACTGAGGTAAATCTGGCCTCTCAGGCCAAGGACAACAACAAAGCATTCTTTATAATGTCAACCTCAAAGGCAGTACAACATCATGTGCAGAGCTCATTGAAAATGGAGTCACCTATAATGAGTCAGAGGATATAGCAATCCTATTGGAAGACAAATTCAACTTTAACATTACCCCTGTCTTCATCCCTGCATTCCTCCAGGACACACCATAAAACATAACTCACCTAACTAGCACTAAGGAACAGGTTGTCCTTCCTTTCTTTAGGGCTAAGAACACTGCATCAATGGGCCCCAACAATATTCCATGCTACCTTCTAAATAGCATGAAACACAACCTATCAGAACCTCTGGAATCAGTTTTTAGCTATAGCTTTCAGAGAGGCTTCATGCCTCATGAATGGTGAACAACTACTGTCATCCCCTCTGCACAAAGGCAAGTTATCTTTGTACTCCGGAAACTAGAGACCCATAAGTCTCATTAATCTCACTAGTCTCATATACAAATCCATGGAAAGAATAATCATGGAAATGATCAGTAATGACATAGGAAACCTCCAGACACTGGACTCAACCAAGTTTGGTTTCATCAAAGGCAGATCATGCCTACTAAACCTGGTGGACTTCATTTAGAAGGCCACCTAAGCATTGGATGAGGGCAAAATGGTTTACACTGCCTACCATGACCTGGCAAATGCATACAGTACTCCACTCCAGCATTGTTGACAGACTGAAGAGGTTAGGTATAAACTTTTATGTCACCAGATGGATAGCCAGCTGGCTTTCAGACAGGACCCAGGAAGATAGAATTGGGGAGTCTGTCTCTACAAAGAGGCCAGTCACTAGTAGGATACTTCAGGGGTGTGTTTTGGCACCACTCTTTTTTGGTATTTGCTATTAATGAGCTGCATCCTGTTCCTAGGTTACAATATTTGATTCTTCCACCTTCATTTGCCTATTGTGTGACTCTGGTCAAGTCATTTAACCAGACTATGCTCTTGTGTTGTCCCTAAAAATAGACACTTTGAGGGTGGGCTTATCCAATCAACAAATAGGTAAAATAAAATAAAAAAAGGTCATTCACTGTTGCATGTAATGCAGGATATGCACTGAAACTGTAGCTGATGACCCCTATCCACGACCACCAATCAATGACAGAAATAGAGTATAACACAGCTCTGTTGTATACATGGAACATCACTTAACATGTGTTTTGACTTCTAAAAACCCAGCTCTGCACCTCCTTGGATACATTTGGTAGAACACTACAGTATGCTGCAGAGAGGACTTGCTGTATGATTGCACCATGCTGCAATGATAGCAGTTACAATGTGTTGGGGAGGGCATAGAACTGCCAGACAGACCTGTAGTAGCAGCAGAAAACAAGTTAGGTGATTAACCATATGAGAAGCTGAGTTCAGAGATACATCATGTGAGGCAGAAGTGAGTGCATGAACTGTGCCACCGACAAAGAGCTGCTGTCTGGTCCACAATTAGGGGCCTTGACAAGGACAATACAGAAAATAACTTATGAATACAGTAACAGACCAGGGCTATATTTAGTATAGTGCATTGACTAGCCATGCTGTGCATCAGACATTGCCATACTCCCAAATGTCAGAGTGGTGAGAAGGGTGCCATCAACGTTACTTGCACAGGGCATCAAAGATAATATATGTAGAAAGGTTGTGGGTGAGGGTACAGTACACATGCATGTGTTTAGAAGAGTGAAAATCACATCCTTCAGCAAAGGGGTGGAGCTTCTCTGAACTGAATGCTGGCCAGGTGTACAGTGTGGCCTAGAATATGGAATGGCAGTTGAATATCAACATCCAGGACCCCATGACTGGCCATAGGTAGGTGCTGCACTCTGCAGGGCTACAGAATAGTTGGATGGCAAAGAACTGTGGGGCTGTGAACCACTGGTCTTTTAGGAAGTCCTCATGAAGGAGCCAGAAGGACATCAGACACAACCACAGGAATATCCATCTGTGGACACTATGGACAGTGATATTGTCTCCAAAGTGATGTTCACCATCTGTGTAGATCTGACTCATGACTGTGCACTGCACATACATTCCCTGACATGACCTTAGTGGTCATTTGCCATTATTCTCATAGATGCACCAATGGTTATCATGTAACCAACACCACACTGCCCTCAGCAGGTGTGATTCTGCTAGGTCTCTATAGTCCATGTCACTCTGCATTTGTTACAGGATGTCCTGCAGTGGTTGCATTCTCTCACAAAAGCCACATAGCACACTTAGAACCATGATCTGATTATTGGCCATCTGTGCCTGGCTCACTGATCTGCATATTCACTGATTTATGCCAAGCTTGAACCCTGCAAAATGGAATATTCTGATTCATGATACATGCATACATATAAATGCATCTTCTCTGTGCTGGATGTATGCACCTCAGAGGTAGTGCTACTCTCTGCTGCTGTCTAAGGTGGTGACCCCCATGTAGCTGGGGTGGAGGCAACCTGGATGTGATGTGGAACACTAAGCACAGGGGTGAGAGTAGATCATCTTGCCTGTCTGCCTTTGTATTAGTGAAAAATGATGTGAGTATGCTCCCCAGTGTTAGTGTTTTTGACATTGCCACTGTGTTGTCATGTCATGGTGCCTTCATCATCATCAACCACTATGTGACTCTCTGACATCAGGCATGCTCTGAGCTGTTGTGCTAGAGCCTCTAACAATGGAACCTATTATTGCACACAGATACATACCCATGGCTGTGCTGGATCATTGGTGTCACTCCTGCTATCATGTGGCATACTGTTTGCAGCATGCTGATTGCATGCATAACCTGTGGGCACATACAAGGTACAAGATGTCATTGCTGCAGTTCCAATGACCCAGAGTGACAGATATGCATGTGTGTTTTTCTGAGTAATCCATTTAGAGTAGTGAGTCTCGGTTGTATGGTAATGGAACATGCCACTGCTAATGTTGTTCATCTCCTTCTGACTCATGGGCAGTCACCTATAGCCCAGTTCACACATACAAGCCACTGCTAGGTATGATTGTTCAATCATCTATCCCCAAGAGGGATGCCAGGAATTCCTCCACCTCCATATGGTACTTGGGTATTGGTGGTCCTCCAATGATTAATCTGTATTTTTGCAATTTCCGGAGCCTAGGTCTTGGCAGGTATATATTAGAAGACCGAACGCTTAGGTGATCAAATACCTAAACATCGATCTTCTAATAGCAAACCACACAATGTTGAACATCCCAGGGAAACATGTCCCTTGGCCACAACACAAAAAACATTATTTTACATCTAAATTACGTGAGGGACTGTGCCCCCACACCCCCTAACTGAATATACCAACTCCAAGATCGCTCAACAGTAGGGAAATAGCAAACTCCAATGAACGGCCAAGGGAAACCTTTCCCTGCGTTAAATTGGCCGTTTGCTGTTGTCTGCTTTCAACATTAGAAGATCGATGTTTAGGTGCTCGATCACCTAAAGATTCGGTCTTCTAATATAGACTCAGTCTTGGCATGCAGTTTGATTTACATGATCCTGTGATGCACCTGTACTGCTGTTCCATTAGGACTGGCCACAGCAATGAAAATGCTCTACCCTGGTTAAACGGAATTAAACTAAAATGATGTCTGGTACCAGTCCCTGCCATATCTGGTTACAGAAAGCCTTGATTGCTGTATTCTTCTCAAGGATATACCTGCATTGTGTGAGCTGGGCCTGTTCTAGCAGCTATGTCTCTATTGTGGTGAACTTTTCCAGATATTGCTGTTCTTCAGTCCATCAGCAAAACTTTCACAGCAGTGGTTTACAAACGAAGATCAAGGTGTTTGTGTGTGTATGTGTGTGACTGTGTGTGTCTGTGCATGACAGTCCATGCAAGTCAACAGTTGTCTCAATCCTGTCCCTTGCACTCATTCTGTGGCTACAGCTGCTGCATGCAATTATGATGTCACCATTTTGCCAGTGTGTTATATTTTGACAGCAATGGGTAACCAGTATACACCATCTGAACTGTTCTGACAGCCCAAACTGTGATGTATGTAATGAAGGTCTTATATCCCCCGTAGCTTGTATTGCAGTCTCTGTGCATATGATTTGATATGTAGTTGCAAAGCCTACACAGCAGAACAACAACCTGGATGACATTTTTCCCCTGTTCTCTATCAGGACGATCCCCCAGCATTACTGCAACTTGTCCTGCTCTGTTCTCTGTTGCCTGTTAGGGTGATCCTTCCAGCATGACTACAGCATGTCTTACCTTGTACAGCTCTCCCTGTTAGACTTAGCATCTCCCTACATGTCAGTTCCCTGTTATGCATTGTGTTGTATTTCCCTACATACTCATCTGTTGCCTCCATGCACCATTAAATGCTTAATACAATTCTGAGGTCCACCACTAACAGTCCTGTCTGCTCTCAGCTGACTTGTGTGACAGTTTTCTCTGTTGTCTGGCACATTCTGAAGTGGCTGATTGTAACATGCACTCCTGCAGTATGGTGACCATGTTTGCTACCACGCTAAAGCAAGTCTCATTGTGCTGTAATTTATTTTTAATTATGTATGCATTGTTGACAAAATTAATCCCACTATGCCAGTGGCCTGTTTTTATGGGTGACCTATGGTTGTATTCCTAGTTACTAGGGGAAATTTGGCCTAGGGCATTGGGGAATTTCCAGAGGGAATTGCAGATTTATTCAGCAGAAGAGTGGAGAGAAGAGTGGCTGTGCTGGTGGCTAGAGTTGACCATATGGAGACTTTGGAAATGAGATACATAATAATGTTACACAGACTGAAGTGAATGTTCTAACTCAAGGTGGATTGAAAACTTCAGTGCAGAAACAACTGATTACTGAGAAATAACCAACACAGCAGACTATTTCCTGGTCAGAGGTCATGGAAAAATGTGTTGGTGATGAGAATACAAATTTTTGGTAGAACCAATAAATTTAGGTGAAGGGAATTAGTCAGACCCTAATGCAGATGCACATGTGATGTCACAACTTGGAGCTAGAGTTCAAGATAGAGAATGCCAGGCTCAGGCAAAAAGAAGCAATGCATAATAATAGCAATAGTTATATATTACCCCTAATGAGAATAACTGTGATCATACCATAGATAATTTTAGGGAACCCATGCATGGGAGAAAGTATTTAGGAGCTGTCTCTGTCCTTTAGTAGTACAGGGATCAGTTGTGGTGTAAATTACCTGTTTTCCATCCATAGATCTGTGTTGCACTTGAATATGGATAAAGACCAACTTTGTTTTATGTGGATGGCAAGTCTATTCCACAGCAGCAGTATCCTCTGTGAAATACACCTGTCCCACCAAACTGTTCTGTTGATGTTGCAAAAAAGGTTTAGATCCCTAGACCAAGTATTTCTAATGCCATTTAACTTGCTTTAAATCCATCAGTATTGGGTCAGAGGATGCCTTATATGCCAGATTCAGGTCACCTCTTAGCAGTCTGTAGGATACCGAGTATAGTGACAGGGCTTTGAGTCAGTCCATGTACAATGTTCTTAGGCCTTGTATCCTTTAGTAATTTAACCCTATGTGCTTCCCAGTTGTTGCATATTTCTGGATAGATAGATGCCAAATGGGACATTATATTCAATGATTGGCCTAATGAGAGCTGAGTAAAGAGGCAGTGATCTATCCATAGATCTAAATACAATCCTTTTGTTTCTAAGACGTGCAATATAGAGATTTTTTTTACAGCAATGGACATACCCATGGAATGAATATTTTTTAAATTATGTGTTATGAAAAAAATGCATATACAGTTCAAAATAGCATTACTAAACTGGACTGTACTTTGATAATATGGTACAAAATGTTTCTCTGATAAAAAAAAGTTTGTGATGTTAAGGGTAAAGAATGGTACATGGGACATTTGGGTCACTTTAATGTTAAGCATGTACCTTGTAAACATATAAGGTATAAGATGGACTACAAAGTATTTAGGACAGCCCAAAATGTGTTATTTTTGTGGGGCTGAAGACCAGTTATTGTATTAAAACAATATGCAATCAGTGTGGGGAAGTTGTGCTTTAATGAAATATTATGAAATATTATGTTCAATGATTTGATTGTGAGGAATATTAAAAAAAATAAGGAAGAAAGTGTTTCAGAACTGGGCTATCTGACACAACTGTGAAATATTAGAAAGTAAAAAGCAAACTGTATTAACTGAAGAGGGGGAAGAGGAAAGCACATTCTAGAAGTGAAGAAAGTGGAGCTGCTTTACAACTGACTGTACAGCAAAGTAATAGAAGTGAGAAGTGTTAACTGAACAACATCCAAAGGCAGAGGGAGGTAAGAGTTTTCCAGAAGTGAAGAAAGTGAAGTTTCTTCACAACTAACTTCTTAGCATTATTGTGAAATATAGGAAGTGGAAAGCAGTGTTAACTGAAGAACATCCTGAGGTATGGGAAGGGGGGGCAAACGTTTTAGAACTGAGAAGAGTGAAACAAAGGAAATAGTGCAAACCAATGAAAAAAATAATCTAGACTATACGATGTATTAAAGAGTGTAGGGCAGGATAATGAAGAAGAAACTGTATCAGGATGCAGCAGAGTAAAACAGCGAAAAAGAAAAAAAATGAAACAAAAAAAAGATACAAAAAGTAAATGTAAACAGCATTAAGAATTGTGTTAAAAGACAACATGGGAAAATTACAGATGTAGCTAAGGTAGGGTAAAGTGAGTGTCCACCACTGGTGCAAGGTGTTATGAATTGTTATCAGAAGAAGCTGGTTAATTGGTAGTACAGTACGTCAGTAGTTCCTTTACCAACATTTCTGAATACATATATAAAAATAATTCAGGTATATCAAGACTGCAGACTGAAGCAATTCAGTACTCTGTGTGTTAATAGGTTATAGAAAACTTTTGTGCATTTGTAAATTGGAAAGGTTAGAGAAATGTCTTGAATAAAACAGAGGTTGTTGAGTTAAAATGGATAGTTACTTTACAGGCAGATAGGGATTTTGGGTTTAACAGAAATGTACCTTTAAAACTGCTTCTGAAAGCACATAAATTGTTTTATTAATTATTGTGCTGTTGCTTTTATTAAATGAAGCAAAGTATTAATTGTTCAAGTGGGTTTAGTATTTATATGTGTGAATTGCTTTTGTGGATTTATGGTCTGAAGAAACACTGGGTGTGTGAAAGCTCTTACTGAGTAAACTTTGCGAGGTCTAGGTAGGCTGTGTGGACCTCCTTTCCCTCGTCTAAAGCCTTGGTAACTGTCTCAAAGAAATCCATCAGGTTTAGGAGGCATGATCTGCCCTTAACAAAGCCAAACTGGGTAGGGTCCAATGTTTGGAGGTTCCCACTGTCTCTGTTAATGAGTTCCATGATGATGCGCTCCATAGCCTTGCAGACCAGGCTAGTTAGGCTTATAGGGTGATAGTTCCCAGGGTCCGTTGTGGCTTCACCTTTGTAGAGCGGGATAACTGTTGCTGTGTGCCACTCTATCTGTATGTAGCCTGTAGAGAGGCTGAGTTTGAACAGTGTGTTTAGGTGAGGGGTTAGTTTATTTTGGAGCTCATGTAAGACACAGCCTGGGACGCCATCTGGTACCATTGAAGCTGTATTTTTGGCTTTGGATAGGATTGTTTTAACCTGTGTGTCAATGATTGCAGGGGCTCTACATTCTTCTGGTATGGTTATGGGCCCTTTAGGACTAAACCTGTCTGCCAGAATGTTGTCAATATCAGTCGGTTCAGTGTATTTTGTGCCATTCTGCACTAACTCAGAGCAGATCTGAGAGTTTCCACTTAGGTTCTTGACATAGCTAAAGAATTCTTTGTGGTTATCTTTGGAGTCCTTGGCAATTTTTCTTTCAAAGCTAGCCTTGGATGATTTTAAGAGAGATCGTAGTTTCTTACTGATACTGATCAGGGATGTCTTTCCTTCTTGGGATTTTACTCTTTTCTGTACTAGTTTTCTCCTTCTATTGTATAGTTTGTTTATGGCAGGGGTCCACCAGACTGATTTCCTTTTCTTGGAGGAGTGAGTCTTGGTTTTGCTTGGGATAGCATGATCCATTCATTCTTGCAGGTGCTCATAGAGTGCCTTTGTAAGGGATTCATCAGCTTGGACAGCATCGTCGTTTAGCATGGGGGCTGTGAACCTTTCCACCTCGGTCCTAAGTAACGTGAAGTTTGCTTTTGAAAAGTTTTTCATGGTGGTTTCCTTGATTGGGGGTGGAGGCAGAATGTGGATATCCAGAGTGATTAGTCTATGGTCTAGTCTAACCAGTGAGGGGTTGACCTCTGGTGTAGAACATCAGTCACCCATGTTGGTGATGACCAGGTCCAATATGTTGTCACCTCTGGTGGGGGTGTTGACCAGTTGATCCAGGGTGTTTGAGTTTATAAATTCTAGGAAGCATTGGGCAAGGGAGTTAGTACTTGAGTAGTTCTCCCAGTTAATGTTTGGGTAGTTGAAATCACCCAATATTAGTGTCTGTATGGACTGCTGGCCCATTGTATTCCTCATCCATTAAGCCATTTCGTTGACATTTGAGAATGTACCTAGTCTGGTCAGAATTTTTTTTTCTTATACTGTCTCAGTGATAACAGGTAAAGTGGAAATCATAGTCCTATATTTTGTCATTGAACCTATATACTTAATAAGGCTGTCAACACAGAAAAGACAAAATATGTACTCTCTGACAAGTAAAATACTTAGTAAGTCTGTGAAATGTTATCAAACTGTGCTGCAATACAATCATACATGAATCTTTTATATTGCACTTAAAAAGATAAAAAGAAATAAAGCTGCATACTTTCTATTTAATGTATACATTGCAAATGTAAGTCATTTTAACTCATTGGGAACAGACCTAAGTGAAATGCAGTATAATTCTATTATAAATTACAGGACAAGCAACATAATGTATTAGCCTTTAATAAAGTATAGTTTTCTTTTCTGGTGTAATCTATATGTAAGGATGAATGTCCTTGACAGGCAGATTAGCTTAATGAGTTCATAGGTTATAGTTTTCTGAACAGCATAAAGGCTCTGACACGTCAGTTGAGAGAGCTTTGATCTAAAAACAGTCTGACTTCTCTGTCTTACCCAGTCCAGAAGAATGCTTCATTTCTGGTATGCTTTACTTGGCATCATGGTTGTCTTTCTCTTTTGGAAATGGAGAAGACCGAAAACTTTCCCCCCTGGACCAAGTGCTCTGCCTATCATAGGGAATCTTGTGGAACTGGATTTCAGTAATCCACTACCAAATCTCAAAAAGGTATATAATTGTCTTTATTTATTTTTCTCTTTGATGGATGGATGTATTCGGTGAGTAAGATTCACAGCATTAATATGTTTATTGGTTAATCTTACTTGTCTCTGCTGCTCAATATCATGTTTTTTTGTTAATTGAATAGTTACAGATACTTCAAAAGAAATTAGCATCCATTTAAGTTATTTAATTTGAAGTGTAACTTAATGAAGGTAAAGTTGTTTAGATATTAGAAACTTTAAGGATGTCTGTCTTCTAGAAAAGGAAATGATCAAATATTAAACTGGTTAAGCAGAAGTGCCTACTGTATTTGTTAAGTTACAGAGTGTACAGAGCAAGAGAAATATATTTAAAGACCAGATACAATCTGGTGCGATAGATATAAAAATGAAGAAGAAAACAATTACTGTATAGGACATTTCCTTCAAATAAATTTGATGAGTTATTAACCTTTTCCAGAATTAGTATATAGAATATTTGCATTTTAAAGTCAAAAAGACCCTTTCCGTTTCAAACAGAACTATAGTCTGAATCACTGTTAGCCTGAAGAGATTCTAAGGAAAACACCATCTAGAAATGTTACCTGGATAGCTCTGTAGTAATACTGGTAGTACTGTGAAGACGGAAGTGAGTCACAATGCAAAATGGCAACAAATATTTCTTTTAAAATAATATTTTGTAAAATGAGTTTCCAACATTTACAAATACATCTATAGACCCAGTAACTGTAATTCAATAGTACTAGGTCACAGATGAGGTATGGTTCTAAGTAAATATTCTTGATGTGAGAGTGGTATAGTTTTGGGGGAGGGGGTGATACTGCTTGGGAGGGGCTGTGCTTACCTCCCCAAAATTGATATCCCCGCAGACATCTGCACCATGACATCATACCTGTTGATCCTGTAATAATGATAATGTATCAGCAGGTTATGTCCACAAATTTTCGCACTGAGGTTTTATGCTAAACAAGGTATTCTGCTATTTCACTTCTTGGTGTTCAGCTGTGGACCACTTTTTATGTGATCTACTACAAAAGGATAATGAATAAGTAACTGCACTATAACGGTCATTTACTTTTTATGCTCACTTACTTGCATTTATTAACCAATTTTAATTTTAGAGCTTCACCACTGCAGTCCATCCATTCTGTATTAGAGGCAAGAATTTAGTGTTAAGGAATGGGCCAGTATGCAGATCCAGTAAACCATACTATCCCCACCCATCAGCAAGTTTGTGAGCTCTATAGTTTACTGCCTTTGGGAGGTGCACGACCATTTCTGATTATGCACAGTCTCTCAACCAAGCAGTGTATCACTTGCACTATAGGGTCTATTTGCTTTTAGCAATATACCTGCATTTCTGAAGGTGTCACTAATACAACGAGCCAAGCTGCCTCACACCCCTCCCCTGCAGCTGGGTGAGCTAGTATCATCCATTTACTCCTACCCATAACTCTCAACTTCTTAGCTCAAGAAATTTGGCCAAAGTCAAAAATAACGGAGGGGTGCCAAAGGCCCAAAAATAGGGACAGATTTTAAATATTGCTCTTATAAACTTGGAAAGATGATGAAATAAAAAGGTTTGCATCAGCATGCATTTTCTGAAGGATACCCAAAAAAAATGTTCTGTGCCTTGCTAAAGTCCAACCAAGCCAAGTCAAGCTATGAGAAAGTCCAAAAAACATGGCTGGACACTGCTAAGTCTTCCAAATCCTCCAAGTTTATTAAAATGCCAAGATACAGAATAAAGGATGAGCGCTTTCGGGTAACAACCCTTCTTCAGATGTGGAAGAAGGGTTGTTACCCGAAAGCTGCCCATCCCACAGACAATAACCCTCCATTTAGGCTGGATGATTTTCAAACTTATCAACATGGAATCTTTCCTCTTCTTCACCAGTAGCCTTGGAGAATGGCAGCTGCTATACAGTCTCAAATCCCTTTTCAGCTCCACCCCAACTTTCTTACACAGTAAACCAAATGTAAGCACTCAGAGCATGCCTTCTGCATTATGGGACTTGAAATCTGGGACTTCATCACCAAACAAGTAAATGACACCCTTTCATTCTTCCCTTTCAGGAAAGAACTAAAGAAATATCTCTAGTGAAAATATCTCTCCAAATAAGCAAAATGTAAATGTTTCACCAAATGTGATGTGACATAGTCCTAATATACTAACTTCATCAAATAGTCTGTGCTGGAGTCCTCCCTGTGAATATACATATCTTCCTCTTAAATGCTACTGCTACAAAACTATGTCATTTTCAATAGTTTACTTTGTTCATTTCATATGCAGTTGCAATCTACTTCTCAGATTTTTTTATCTTATCCTAACAAGAGAATATGATCATAGTATCACAGGTCAAGCATTATGTGGCTAACAGGACCCATAACTCTCTAGTGTACCTCATTATGAGGAATGTTCCTTGGTTTGAATCTTAATATCTTCAGGTTCCTTTCAGTCCTGCATAGAAAGAGTCCATTGCACATGCAGTGTTAAGAATGTTTTTAGCTGTGCTGTCCATGGTAAATAATACTGCATCATACTAATTCATCAAAAGAAGATTTATAATTATAAAGTAACACGTTACCCATCCTGTGACCCTTTTAGCTGAAGGTGCTGTAAGGTGTTTGCAAATGTTCCACAGTTTTCCAATTTGTACCACATTTTTGAGATGGAGAGTTAAGAGTTAAGCAGTTACCTATTCATGTGCCTCTGACAATATTTCTGTCCTACCCATGTCACTATTTATGCGCCTCTAACAATATTTTTGTCCTACCCATGTCCCTATTCATGTGCCTCTGACAATATTTCTGTCCTAACCATGCCCCTATTCATGTGGCAATGACAATGGCTTTATTTTTTTTGTTGCCTGACAAATGCTATGCTTTCCTATTTCAACTTGCATAATTGTAGTTTTAGCATGATATCTGAAATAATTGCACAGAAGTAGTTGGAACATGATGTCTGAACTATTTCCACAGAACACAGTTATATTTTTCTATCCTGATTTGTGTAGACGTAATGTCTGAAATAACTCTTCTTGAAGAAATCCATTCTGATATTTCTGCATAAGAATCCCCATTAATAACTTTCTTACACTCTTGAGCATTTTTTACTGACTATCTCTTATGTTTTCTATGTGACAACACATAGATCCACATAGTTTTCTACCCATGCCTATCCCTCTATTGTTTACAGCAGCTATGCACTATGGGACAGATTCAAAGGCTTTTCTGAAATCCAAATAAAAGAGCAAGCACATAGTTAGTCTGTTTTAGTATAGAACCAATCACAGGGCAAGATCTCATTTGTATAACAGGGTCTGTCTGCTGAGGACCCATGCTGGGTCTTGCAAGGGAAACACTATGGACCTGTTTTATTTGAAAGGTAAGTTGCAAGGTTAGGGATAGGTGCAGGGGTGGGGTTAGGGTTAGCAGGTAGTAGATGGTTAGGGAGGCTTTGATTGATGGAGAGATGACCAAAGTCATATGCAATGAAAGATGGATGACCATAGCTTAAAAATGATAGATAATCAAATCTACGCCAAAAGAAGAAGAGATACCCATAGAAGGAAGGATGGCCAGCTTAATACACAGAGAAGTATAAATTATCCACTGGTATAAAGAACACGCACCTAGTCCATGGATAATGGATGCCTATCTGGGTCTTCCACCATTGAAAGATCTAGATACAGAAGCAGAAAAGCCTCTGATGAATGGCTCTATTGCTTCATGGGCTTATCTAGACCATAAATCCAAAAATAATAAGGCCCCGGGTATGTTATCCAAAGCACTCCAATGTACCCCAAAGAGAATGAGCCAGTAAAGTAGGGGAAGCATTTCTCAATGTGCAAATGTGCAAATATCTTGAACTCTTACTGGATAATATTGCCTTGTAGTATCTTTACTATATGAAAATAATTAGTAACAATAACAAAGCACTACTTATATATACTACTGCTATAACCAAGTGTTAACATTTAAACATGTAGTAGTATAACTGACTCCAGAGGAACTGCAAAATCTTCAGTATGTTTGGATACTACTGTACATATGCAAGACAGATTTATATGTATATATTGTATGTCTGTGTGTAACTACACACCATCCTGGGAATTACTTTTCTTTAATGGTCAGTTCAAGCTACTTTACAGTTTGCACGTGTTAACCATGAGTAAGATTCATTTAAATTGCTGTGTGGTATAGCAGTTATGACAGATACAACACTAGTCCCTTCAATTAAACTTAAAGATGTCATTCAATGAGGCATAGTACATTATTTGTATACAATGTGAGTTATGAAATGGGTAAGTCTTTGAATTATTCAATGAAAATGTTATTTATTAGTTATTTTATACATATAATCTAAGTTATGAGACATTTCCCCTTCATTAACTGGTCTTTCTGTTTGACTTTGACAATAAATAAAGAAATAAAATAAAATAAAAAAAAATGCAAGACAGGTTATGCAAAGTAACCATCAGCTGGCAAAATAAAGTAATGCAGCCTAATGCTAGACACCATAAATTTCTGACATTAATGCACTCTAATCAATTATGGAATAATACCAAAGATGTTAATCTATGTCAGAATGCCTCCCCACCCCTCACACACAAATACACAGACATGCATGCACTGGGTGGTTCTCATTTTCTTGTTTTCTCACTGTTCCTTACTTGAGTACAGTGACTAGTACCCCTCCCCTCACACACAAATACACAGACATACATGCACTGGGTGGTTCTCATTTTCTTGTTTTTTCACTGTTCCTTACTTGAGTACAGTGACTAGTACCCAACCCTCACACACACAAATACACAGACATGCATGCACAGGGGTCGTTTTCATTTTCTTGTTTTTTCACTGTTCCTTACTTGAGTACAGTGACTAGTACCCAACCCTCACACACACAAATACACAGACATGCATGCACAGGGGTCGTTCTCATTTTCTTGTTTTTTCACTGTTCCTTACTTGAGTACAGTGACTAGTACCCAACCCCTCACACACAAATACACAGACATGCATGCACAGGGGTGGTTCTCATTTTCTTGTTTTCTCACTGTTTCTTACTTGCATATGGTGACTAGGTATTGGAGAGGGGACTGCAGTGGGCCTTTTGCAGTGTGGCCCTGCCCCTCTCCTTTGAGCACAAACAGTGGTCTCTATGATTTCCACCAGGGGATCGCAGTGCTCAGTGTGCCCCTGAAAAATGTGAACCCATCCACCTCCCAACTCCTCCTCCTCCTCTTCTGCCAAGGTAGCTAATCACACTCAGGTTGGTTGGGTTATAGGACTCTATCCCTCTTGGCCACAGAACCAGGTACCTCCTTGTATGGAATTCAGTGGAAGGGGTGTAACTTTAAAGCCTATACCATTACATTAACTAGTGAAAACAGTGAGGTTCAACAGATTGTGCCCCATGTGTCACACAGAATAATACAGGAAATTGGAACACTGATATGAACAATTTTAATTATGACTTGTTATAAAAATGCAAACTATTGTTACACTTTTGAATCACTTTTTTTCAAGGATTACATTCTGTCATTCCTTCTTTTGACAGTTTTGTTAAATAGTCTTGGTAAAAAGATGCATGGTTTGTTGTCAGCTCTATCATGCAGCCAGAATGAAGCCTTGCTACAACCCAGATGATCAGGGATCAGCAATAAACCCAAGGGCTGGTGGAGCTGTGATGAAAGGAAGAAAATGAAAAGCTGACATCTAGTCCCACCCCCTGCATAGAAGGAATTAGCTGGACCCCCTGCTCTGTTACCACCTGGTAGATACTGGGTGCACTGCAGATACACCAGCAGGACTTGGGCAGTGGCAGGTGTTTTGCACACCAAGTATACATGCCGCAGCAGGAGGTGGCCTGAACAATAGGTAGCATGAAACTGGTATTGTCATCTGAAACCATTGTCTGGGCCTGTAAGTTAAAGCTTAACAGAAAATAATAATAATAATGACAATGATGATAACTAGTGAGCCACTGTGTTGCCCTGAATCGTACTTGACTAGAGTCTAACAGAAGGGATCACCAATCTGATGGTCTAGAATAATAATAATAATAATAATAATAATAATAATAATAATAATAATAATAATAATAATAATAATAATAATAATAATAATAATAATAATAATAATAACTGCCTGGATGACTGTCTTTTGTGACTGTCTTCTGCCCTAAAGGAAACAAGTGGGCTGACAGGCAGTAGGGTAAAAAAACATTAAAAAGATATGCTGTTTGACATTACAATATATAACTCCCCTGATCAGCTAGTAAAATTAATTAGACAGAATAGTACAGCATGAGGTCAGAAGCTCCAGTAATAAGGGAGTAATGCACTGTTTGGTTATTATGTGGTTTAAGAGACTCAGCCACTCCCACCTGCATCCAAAGTATGTTCTGTTTAACATAGGTACACTGTTTACTTCTCTCCTATGTGGCATTTTGTAGACTCTCCTATACACTGTTTTTGTCACTGTTGATCAGATAACCTGGAACCTACTGATGCTATTTTTTATTACTGAGAGTACTGTAATGAAATTATTACTCAACAAGATTCTATAAGATGTCATTTCTCAGCATATGGAAGTTTGACATATTTCTTTCCTGTCACATTACTGCAGTATTTCAAAAAAACTAGTTAATTTAATTTTTAATTTTTTTAAAATGTTCTTCATTTGTTAACTAAATAAATGAAGCTGTCATTGTGGATTCTTCGGGGGCATGACCTGGACAACTAAAATACAGGTAAAATACAATAGGTTCATAGGTTCATACTAGGCTATCTGCGCTAGGGCATTTATAAGCCTAGCCAGAGTGTGTATGGCTTTCGCCACCCATATTAAATAAATTTTGCTATGCCCTTTTTCAAGGTTAGTATACTGTGCCTCTGTCTAACAGTGACACAGAAGTGATACCCAGGGTAAACCTACGATCTCCCATCCACTCATCAAGATTTCTCTTAAAGATAGTCAGTGAGGGACTCTGCCTAACCTGGACTGGGATTTTATTCCAGAGTGAAGGGAGCCTCTGGGTTATGAATCTGTCCCTCCAGCATGTCCTATTTATTTCAGTGCTGAGGTTCAAGTCTCTCGAGCACGTAGCTCGATGGGATTTGGATTTTCTGAGGTGCAGCATGTCCATTAATTCCGGGTTGGACATGGCTTTATACGTCAGGCACAGATCGCCTCTGAGCAGGCGGTATGCCACTGAGTAGAGCTGGAGTTTCTTTAACCGGGCAGCATACGGCATCTGTTTGAGCCCCTTGATCCTCTTGGTGAGGTACTTTTGGGGTCTTTCCAGTTGCTGCAGGTATCTGGTAAGGTACATCCCAAAAGGGGCATTGTACTCAATTATGGGCCTGATGAGGGATGAGTAAAGAGGCACGATGACCTCCCTTGATCTAGATGTGAATCCCTTCATGATTAGGTGGGCTATATAAAATGTTTTTCTAACCACTTTGGCTACATGGTTGTCAAATGAGAGATTGCTATCAACTTGGGTCCCCAGGTCCCTAATTACTTCTTCTGTACTTAATGGATTACCACCTATGTGGTAATTTGTGGGCACTTTGTTTTTGCCAAAGGGGATGACTATACACTTTTTGGGGTTTAGCTTGAGGCCATGGCTCTGGCACCAGTTGTCTGTTTCTATGAGGCCCTTTTGGAGGATGCTTGTGTTGGCTGGAGAGTCTATTATGGCACCCAGTTTGCAGTCATCTGCGAACTTGGTCAGCCACAGTCCTTCCATGTTGGCCTGTACCTTCGAGAAATATATACCGAACAAGAGAGGTCCCAGGACTGAGCCTTGTGGGATGCCACTTGTAACTGGTTTGGAGTCTGACATGGCTCCAGCTATTCTAACCATGTGGGTTCTGTCCTTGAGCCAGTTTGCAACCCATCTAGTGACATAGGGTTTATATTTAAGCTGGTGAGCTTATCTATAATGCCCGAGTGGGGTATTGTATCAAAGGCTTTTGCGAGGTCCAGGTAGGCTGTGTGGACCACCTTCCCTTTGTCAATGGCCTTGGTGACTGTTTCAAAGAAATTGACCAGGTTCAAGAGGCAGGATCTGCCCTTAACAAAGCCGAACTGGGTAGGATCCAGTGTCTGCAGGTCCCCAATATCTTTATTTATAAGGTCCATGATGATCCTTTCCATAGCTTTGCAGACCAAGCTAGTGAGATTTATGGGGCGATAGTTTCCAGGATCCGTTGAGGCACCACCTTTGTGGAGAGGGACCACTGTTGCTGTACGCCACTCTTTGGGTACATATCCCGTAGTAAGGCTGAGATTGAACAGTAGTTTTAGGTTTGGGTTTAGCTCTTCTTGGAGTTCATGTAGGATGCAGCCCGGGACATCGTCTGGTCCCATTGATGCTGTGTTTCTTGCTTTGGAGAGGGCAGCTCTTACCTGAGCATCTGAGATGTCAGGGGGGCAGCCCTCTGCTGGGATAAATATTAGCCCTTTTGGTGGGGGGGGGGGTTTGCGCTGAACTTGTCAGCTAGGATGTTGGCAATGTCTGTGGGTTTGGTGTATTTTTTGTCATTTTGGACTAATTCTGAGCATATCTGGGAATTCCCACCCAGGTTCCTAACATAACTAAAGAAAGCCTTGTGATTATCCTTAGTGTCCTGTGCAATTTTTCTCTCAAAGCTGGCCTTAGACGATTTTATGAGTGCCTGTAGTTTTTTGCTAATACTGATCAGAGATGCCTTCCCTTTTTGGGATTATGAGTGCCCGTAGTTTTTTGCTAATACTGATCAGAGATGCCTTCCCTTTTTGGGATTTTGCTCTATCATGTAATAGCTTCCTCCTTCTATTGTATAGTTTGTTTATGGCTGGGGTCCACCAGACAGGACATCTGTCTTTGGAGGATTGGGTCTTGGTTTTATTTGGGATTGCATGATCCATGCATTCCTGAAGGTGTTCATAGAATGCGTTTATAAAGGATTTTGCGGTCTGGGCTGTATTATCCACAGGCCCAGGGGCTTTGAAGGATTCCACCTTGGTTTTGAGGAGTGTGAAATTTGCTTTAGAGAAGTTTTTCACTGTGGTTTTCTGGGCATGGGGTGGGGTTGGGATGTGAATATCCAGTGAGATTAGTTTATGGTCTGATCTTACCAGTGAGGGATACACTTCTGGTCTGGAGCATAGAGTCCCCATGTTGGTGATGATCAGGTCCAGTATGTTTTCCCCTCTTGTGGGAGTGGTAACAAGTTGTTCCATAGCATTTGAGTTTATAAATTCTAGGAACCTTTGGGCTAGGGTGTTGGAGCTAGAGTAATGCTCCCAGTCTATGGTTGGGTAGTTGAAGTCACCCAATATAATGGTGTTTGGAGAGACCTTCATATTTTCCAGTGTTCTCAGGAAGGCCGAGTGGGGTTCCTAGGTTTGGGAGGGTGGTCTGTAGCAGGCTATAAACTGGAAGGCAGTTTTACCTACTGTTAGTTGCACATGGATAGTCTCTGATGCTTTGTGCTGTGCCACCAACCTGGAGGTGTGGGTATCTTTGACGAATATTGATACTCCCCCTCCTTTTGTGGTTCGGTCCAAGTTTTGGGGCCGAAAAGTATGGCAATATAACACATATGGACATTTAAGATAGCCAATAAACTATGATGTTTTGGAGAGGTGAGAGAAAACGTGTATCAGGAGATAACAGCCCAGGCAGACATAAGGAGAATATGCAAATTCCACACAGACAGTGGAAAGAAATCAGAAGACCTTGGACCCTGCACCCAGGAGCTATGGGGAAGAAATCTTAACTAGTGAGCCACTGTGTTGCCCTGAATCGTACTTGACTAGAGTCTAACAGAAGGGATCACCAATCTGATGGTCTAGCATAACTACAGATAATTACATTATAACTAACAGGCAGAAATTAAAATTTATATATCTGAGAAAGGACATGCAGGAAGACCAACCATATGTCTTAAACATACTTTGTTTTCTGGACAGTATACTCATGTGCTTTTGCTTTTTATAGCACAGCCTGTTTTGCTTTTACTAAAAATCAGTACTCCAAACATTCCAATAGAAATCAACTTTGTCATATTTGACCACTTTCTCTTTAAAAGACATAAGTGCAATTTAGCAGGGTAAAGAGGAAGGTGTGAGTCCCTCTTTTTGAGAAAGATAAACATCCATTTCACTGGAACTATAATTGCTTAAAATGAAAGCTTCAAAGCAGACAGACACAGAAGCAGCTACCAAAATCTGTGACAATATCTCAGGTCTAAAAATGACATAAGAGTCTCTGGAACTTCAGACTCACAATTTGACATTATGGGTTACTGTAAACATCAAGTTCACTTACATCACTCTTTGAAGGTTCAACATCATAGTCCAATCTTTTGTATTTGGACTCACTTCTTTAGGATGGTGTGTGCCATTATTCATTCTGTTTCTCTCTGTGTGCCCTGTATAATTGATTCAGGTATCTGTTACTTCAAAACAAAATGTACCTGTACCTGTCTGTTCAATAATCACACCTATGATCCACTTGGAACCTCTCCTGGTCATATTTTGAAGTCCCACCTAATCTGATTCTTGGCATGACCTTTCTTCTGCAAGCTTACAATACTAAGATTTCTTTAGACAAAATACGATACTGGAAAACAGACAGGATGTAATACCCTTCACTGGAACTATTTAAGTTTTGAAGTTACTGGAGATTTCAAGCTGGCATGAGCCCATCATTGGGAGAGCTTAACCACCGCTAAATCAAAAGCCAAGAACTCGACTCAGGCCAGTCCAAAACGTAAAAAACATGAAAACAACAAATTTTATTAAGCCACTGTAAAAGCTTTTCGTTAGTACCTTGCACTAACTTCTTCAGACAAGCAAACATTCACACCATTACAAGTGAGTTTAAATACCAGCATTGAAACACTTAACCACACCCCTTGCTCTCCCTTTAGCTCCTTAAAGGTACAGATCACAGCTAACTAAGGTGCATTTGCAATTCTCTATTAACATAATAAAAAATTCATACACTGAGACTATAATAATAACAGGCTTTGTAACTGAAAGAAAAAAAAACAATATTTTGATTATTAAACTGTATAAAGTAGATAAATATTGAATGGGCTAACCATCAGATGGCTGAACAATGAACAAGCATCAAAAGTTCACTCAGCAAACTTTCATTTCATCTACAGAGTAAGTAACGCCTTATCCAACGCTTCCCCATCTCACACATGGAAGTGTTTCAAACCCTTTTCTCCGCTGTAGTGCAGTCTCACAGTCGGTATATATAGTATGAGGGGTGTTGGGGGGTGAAGCCCCCTACCTTTGTGGGTTTGAAACACTTTTGTATGTGAGATGGGGAAGTGTTGGACAAATAGTTACTTACCCTGTCGATGAAATGAAAATTCAGTGAGTGAACTTTTGATGCTTATTGTTTGATTTTGATGTTCAGATGTTTGATGGTTAGCTCATTCAGTGGCTGCACATAGACCCACAAAACCTACATTGCTGCAATAAAATATATTATATTACATTTATGGTCTAGTGTATTTTTTACTGTTAGTGGACACAGACTGCATTTCCAAAATGTCTTTAGATATTATTTCCATCTCTCAGCATGATTTAGACTATTTATCCAGGTCAAGCCTTGCTCTGAAATGTTTTTTGAGAAAAAACTCTGCTGATGTCTTTCCATTTGTAGACTTGAGTATGTCTATGTACTGCAACAGCAATGATGAAACTTTATTGTCCACATCTAGATGTATATTTGACAACCTCTTCAGTTCTTATTTCTTTTCATGCTTTATATGTATGTCTAAGAACTCATTTCTGCTAAATCACTGGATGAGTGGCACCATGGAGCACTAATGGTTAGGAGTATTCAAATCGGTAGCTACGCTGGTTAATGCCCTGGGCAATGTTCCCTCCCATTTGACACGTCCCCCAGTTAGAAGCTGAGAACCCAAAAAAATATCCTCATAAGATTTAGGAATGTAAAACAAATAAGGAAAGAGTCATCCAGTTTATACGACACCGACTTTCTCTTTGTTCACACCTGTGCTAAATTGTAGCAAGCAGCTATGCATTTCTTGATGCAGTTCACTGACTCGCTCACTCTCTCTCTCTCTCTCTCTATATATATATATATATATATATATATATACACACACACACACACACACACACACACACACACACACACACACACACACACACACAAACACACACACAAATAGTCTTCAGGCTAGAAAAAGAACTATTATGTATGAAAATAATAGCTTTTTGTTAAATTGCTTTTAGAAAAATGTAGTAAAAACCTGTACTTGCTCCTTGCCGCAGTTCCTAATACACAAGGATAGGCAGACTCTCATTTAAGTAGCTGAGACTCACAATCATGCCCGTTTATCTGATTGTTGATATTGGTTAGTGAGACAGACTGGCATCTCATCTTCACTGCCAATGACACCCTCTAAAAATTTGCACCCAGGCAGCCTCCCCATGAATATTTCATTTTGTTTAAGCTCAAGTGCAACTTGGATCTATGGATGAGAAACATACAATTTACCACAAGACTTGCCCCTGTGCTACTAACAGACTGAGCAGCTCCAAATGATTTATCCCATGTATGGATCCCCTTAAATTATCTATGGTATGATTCTAGTTATTCTTAATAGGGTTACTATATAACTATTGACCATGGGATGATTAAGGCCAACCAATTTCCAAATGGGATAGATTATTTTGAGCACAAAAAGGGAAACTGGCTAGACTTAAAATGGCCCACAAGGTCAGCCAACCTATACTTACCTATGAACCTATAAGATTATGACATTCTTATGATGTAATTAAGCACCATTATTCATATCTGTACATTCTTGTAGCCTATTAAAAGCTAGGTGGGTCTATTTACTGTAGATTATAATGTACTCTCGGTCATACAAAATACTTAACCACAATAAAGAAGACCCAGTTGTTGAATACTTCTAAAAAATCAATATTCAGTCTTCTGCAACATTTCCAGGAACTTTCTATGGATGTAGTGCTTGTCCAGGCAACATTTGTTCCAGCTGACATGGTACACATCCTTTCCACTCATACTCAATTCTGACATCTAATTTTGAACACCATGCAAACTTTCTTATCAAATTCTTTATTTCCATGCAGATAGCCTATCATTCATAAAAACACAGACTCGTGCAGATTCCTTTTATACTGCCACCCTCGTCACTTATATGAAAACTCTGTGATGTCAGAATTCAAACAGTAGTCTCAATGTACCCTAGAAAGCATCGTCCAGACTTCTGGAGGTCTGGTTTGATTATATCCAGATACAGTACAGTACATCTATCAGTGCTACCATGAGACCATATGCAACAGGAATTTAAAAGGAGGTATACCTCATGTGGAGATCTAATATAATTATTCCCAATTACATTACCAGTGGTAGTGCTATCATCAATTTGTTACCCAGAATAAGTCTAAAAGAATGCATCCCTGACATCTGTAGGTCTAGCTAAACACCAGTCTGAAAAGAGGACAAACACAACTAGTCAATGATTTACTTACAGACATACTGTCCAGATGCAGTGGGAGCTGAAGAGCAGCTAACTCCCTGTTCATGACACAGAAGTTAGAGACTTAGCAGCATTCTTATTTTTATTTATTTTTTTATTTTATTCATTTGTTAATTGGGAAAGTACATTTGGCATATTACAAGTGTTGATGGCGATATTACAGATATTTTGAAAATGTTATAAATATTTATATAAAGCAGAGAAATGTGGAAATCAAGAAAAAAGCACAAATGGAAAAATTTATGGAAGACTTAAATGTGCCAAGGTTAGAAAATGGGTCTGAACAACTAACAGTTAAGATAGGAGGAGATCAGATAAAAATGGTGATGTATAACCAATCTGCAGAAAGTCTTCAGGAATAGATGGAATTCCTGTGGAAGTTTGGAAGCTAGGAGGAAAAAAGTGATACAACTCTGGAAGTTTTTGTTTAACAGTATTTTAAAAGGAAGAGAACCACCAACATCCTGGAAACTGTTGTGCCTGTAACACACAAATATGATAAAGGCCCACCAGATCCAGCTTCATATAGACCCATTTCAAATTTAATACTTGATTGTAATGTGTTTATGCCTATAATGGCTAAAAGAATGGCAAAGGTGTTGCCAAAATTGATAGACATGGATCAATGCGACTTTGTGGAAGGGAGACAGACACTTGCCAACATTAATAGAACAATGATAATCCAGATGGAAGCAGAATATAAGAAAATGTCACTGTTGTTGCTGAGTCTTGATGCAGAGAAGGCATTTGACCTGGGATTTTATGAGTAGGGCAATCCATTTGCATTCCCTCATACAAGAATAAGGGTACATAGGAGGATATATGGGGGATCAGAAGTGAAAATCAAAGTGGGTGTGTTCTGCTGTGATAAGCTGTGTCTGAACAGAGGAACCAGGTAAGGTTGTCCTATTTCCCCTTTGTTTTTTGTATTATATTTAAAACCATTGGCAAAAAATAAAAATAAATAAGGGACTCAGAAATTCAAGGATATAATTAGTATGGTAATCAAGAAAAGCTGGATTCATATGCAGATGATATTATTTTGTATCTGCTAAAACCAAGAAAGCATATCTCAGTGTTGTTGTCCAGTTTGCGACAGTTGCAAGTTTTTTTCAGGATATAAAATTATTGAAGATAAAACAAAGTCTATAACTGTAAACTTTGTACCCACACAAGAACTGGCTTAGCAACACTCATATTTGTGAGACATGATAAAATACTTAGGAGTATGGGTTAAAAAGGATTCTGTTATAGAAGCTAAGGATATGTGGGAAGAGACTAAACAAAAGATAAAAACCTGAGAAACTATCCACTGTCTGTGCATATGGATTGCAAGATTCTAGCAGTAAAAATGTTTTTAGTCCTTTTAGCTTTAAACACAGGTCAGTTATAGTTTTATCAACCAGAGGAGAAGTTGTGGATAGTAATTAATAAAGAATTGAATGATTTTATCTGGAAGGGAAAGAGTGCAAAATTCAAGTAGGATAAGTTGGACCTTCCAGTAGAACAAGGTGGTTTAGGATTATCCGATTTGAAGGGATATTTTAGAGTTACACAAGCAAGGCTCTTATACATAGCACAAGATGAAAACTAAATTTCCAAGTGGAAAGAGTTGATAATGATGAAGCAAGAAAGACATTCAAGAAATAAGTAGAAAGTGGGATTTTGGATGCAGATCCTTAAGCAGAAGGTTTACTCATTTATTATTTTATTAATTTATTAATTCATTGACATTTGATTTCCAGGAAACTCTGAAGTCTGACTGGGTCGAAGCCCATTTTCAGCAGAGGCCCAGGGAGAAAAGCTCCAAAGTATTAAAAAACATTTTAAGAATATTAATTTTACAATCATCAAAATAAAACAAAAAATGCAGTTTGCATAATTATAACAAATTAGGCATAATATACAACAGTTGTTAAAAATTGATACAAGGTATATGCCAAGCATTTAATATTTAGAGAAATTTTAGACAGGTTGTATAGAAATTAAATTTAAGTTAGTCTAATACAAATAGGAATCGCAATATGAAGTGAGGGAAAAACAGACTTATGGTATATTTAGAAAGAAAGTCAGGGAAGAGAATTAAATAGCAGTAAGGAAGTAAGTTAAGAAAGGAGAGTAAGGAGGTGTAAAGAAAGAAAGAAATAGCACTTGTTCACATTTAGGGATACATATCCTGGTTTTGAGCAAGAACAAACAAATGCAAAAGAATAGCAACAATCAAACAGAATATTATGTTCATAAAGTAGTAGACGGTATTCAAAGAAGTTAGCTAACTTGGAAAGAGATTCTGTTGATACGGAGGACTGTAATTAGGAGTACAAAGAATAGGCAAGAGGAGGCTGGAATTTATTGGAAGAAAATGGCAAATGAACCAACCAAGGTACTGAGAACAAATGATTAGATAGGGAAAAGGCAATAGACTGGGAAGAAACCAAAAATACATTTGGACTGCAGGCTTGAGACTGCCTTTCCTATCAAGGACTGATGTCAGAGTATAGGTAAAGAGAAAAGGATAGGGGAAACTTAAGTAGAACAGTGGCAATGTCAGAGTTTTTAGTTGACTCTAGAACAGAATCTGCTGTTAAAAAAGGGATAATTAGTAGGGCATATATATATAGCTCACAATAACTATAGGAATCTATCAGAGGAGGTTAGAAAAATAAGGAAGAGAGACTGGATAAACCAACGATATGAAGACATATGTATGGCTCCCAAATAAGCAACAAAGTCTAGAAGATTTAGGATTTTTGCTTGGAAGTGTTTGCATAGGTATTTTTATTCTTCAAGTAGACTCCAAAGAATTTTTCCTCAGATGGCAAATGTTAGAGCAATGATGGGGAAGAAAGAGTTAACTGGGAACATGTGGTTTGGGAGTGTAATTAGTGGACACACTTTAAAAATTCCTTGCATAGTACTGTGTCAGAAATACTGGGCAAGAAAATTATTATAACTAAGGAAATAATTTTTTGAACTGGAATACGGGATCTGGATTGCCTAGATTTTTGGTGGCTGCCAAAAAATCAGTTATTAGAAAATGGAAAATAAAGTCTAATCTAACTGTACTTGAAGTAGTAAATATTGTGACATAAATAAAATAACTGGAAATGGGATCTTTAGAAAAGGGTAGGAGCAAATTCCATAGAAAAACGAAAATTATGGGAACACTACACAAAGAAAAATGTTTTGGAGGAGGAATGAGTTTTAAGGGAAGGCAGGAATTGTCTAATTTATGTAATGTTGGATTAATTATATTGTACAAAAGAATATATGTAATGTATAATGTTTGTAAATATGAACACTATGGTTTGTTTTGTTTGCCTATGTCACAAGTGATAAGTCAATAAAGATGATAAAAAAATAAACACAAGTGGCAATGGCCAGCAGTCTAATATAGTTACAGAAGATGGGGTATGTTATAATAGGACTGCAGTATGTAGTATGGGGTATTGTGCATTTCATTAGTAACTGAGGATGGGGCCAGTACTGTGAATGTCACTGCTGTTTATGATGTTGGAATTATGTATATTGGCTTGATTATTGATTAAGAAGTTAAAATAATTTTGAAAAAATGGTAGATTTCAACAACTTGGAATCCTGTTTTAAGGATTCAAGTGTTAGCTTTTTATAAAATGTAGGAAATTTCAGGGAGAAATATAAGATAAAAAGATTTTGGGAAAATGTGAATCAGGGCAGGATTGTTAGACAGCAAACCTAGCATGGTTTTTGAGCCTTGTGCTTCTCCGTTACATTTCAATCCATTCAGTTAGGAGTGGTGGGTGAAGGGAAGACAATGGTATATTGAAAAAATGAAAGAGGAAAATATATGAGTCTTCTTTAATCAACTTCACAAAATGTCAACTTTGCTAAAATCAGCATTTTAACATTGATATAACAATGTTAGTACAATATTGGGCATAAGCTACATTTACACAAAAGAGCATGCAAACTTAAATATATTTTTTTGCAGGGGGGCTCAGGCCTCCTGCTAATGTTCTATTCCTGATCTTTGAGATCAGGTAGTCTCCAAGGAAAGGGCATATCTCCCCAACCCTGGGGAATAATGATATTGCACACCTGCTGACCATCTCTTTTTGTAAACCAAAACATGCTGACAAACACAGAGGTCAACAGTATGGAGATTCGACTATAGTCACCAATGCAAAAGATACATATATATATATATATATATATATATATATATATATATATATATATATATATATATCTGTTGAAAAAAAAAACAAATATATATATATATATATATATATATATATATATATATACATACACACACACACACACACACACATATATATAAATATATATATATATATATATATATATATATATATATATATATATATATATATGGGTCTACCTTGGAAGCTCAAAGTTTCAAAACTTCAAACTTAATATGGTTGAGACAATAAAATCGAAGTTTTGAAACTTCAGATTGTTTAAATGGAGATTACTGTACACTGCAGAATGGGAAATTTACCATTCTCTTCACTGTAGTGCAATCTCAGACTTAGTATATTTAATTAGCAGGTGGTGTGGGAGGTGCAGGGTATTGAAGTTTCAAACTTTCAAAACTTCAATGTTATGGTCTCGACCATATGAAGTTCGAAGTTTAGAAAGTTGAAGCTTCCAAAGTAGATCCATATATATATATATATATATATATATATATATATATATATATATATGGATTCTTATCACTTCACCTAAAGACCATTTCACTGAAACCCATTTCATTGAGACCAAATCACCTAAAGTTAATTTCACTGAAAGTTCATTTCACCTAAAACTCATTTCACTGACAAGTAGTACTCTAAGGCAAGTCAAAGGTATATGTCCTTTTTCCCCACTGTAGTGAGATCCTGGTGTTAGTATATATAGTTAGGGGGTGTGGGGGTGTAGCCCCCCACATTGGAGTGTGTGGGGGTCGTAGCCCCCCACCTAGTTGCCTTTTACCAAATAATGTACAGCAAAACCAGACAACATAAAAGCAAAATAACTGGGGGGCTATGCCCCCTACCCCCAACTATATATACTAACACCAGGATTGCACTACAGTGGGGAAAAGGACATATACCTTTGACTTGCCTTAGAGTACTACTTGTCAGTGAAATGAGTTTTAAGTGAAATGAGTTTTAGTTGAAATGAACTTTAGGTGATTTGGTCTCAGTGAAATGAGTGTCAGTGAAATGGTCTTAGGGTGAAGTGATACAAATCCACATATATATAAATATATATATATATATATATATATATATATATATATATATATATGTATATATATTTTATATAATGTTGGGGAAAGATTGGAAAAGAGTGGAAGGGCAGCAAACAGCTGAGTTAAAGACAAAAAAGACAAAATGGAATTTATTGGCAGTATAGGCAGCCATGGTTATGCCTGTCGGAGGGGACATCATTCTACAAAAGTAGCATGTCTTTACATTACATTATCTGAAGACTGCTGCATGGTTAGTGTTATTGTTAGTGTTAGAGTTTTACAGTTTGGGATAGGATTTTAGGACTAGTCTTTTAGGGTTAAGGTTTTTGGAATGAGGTTGTGTCTAGAACTTTAGGGTTAGGGTTAAGGTTAGAGTTTGGGTTGAGGGTTATGGTTATACTTTTAGGGTTGGGATGGAGTTTTAGTGCTAAGGTTTTAGTGTTAGAAGTTTTGGGCCAGGTTTTAGGGCTATGCTTACAGTTTCAGGATTAGGGTAGTTGTTAGGGTTAGATTTAGTATCCTTATGTTGAATGTTGAGTGATTGTACTAAATAAAGGTTGAACAAATATTTTTGATTTCATTTGGGAGGGGGAGCTTGAACTTTTGCTCATTCTGAAATCATGTAATATCTATCTGGTGGAATATTCACAACTGTAGTATGCTGGCAGTCTGCAACCAGTTAATAAGGTATAAATGTTTTTTTTTTATCGTTTTTTACACATCATAGAAGATATATCAGCTTTATTGTATTATTTTTCTTAATTAAATGAATGAATTAATTAATGGAATAAAACTGCAGTATGAAGCACTTGAATACAAAGTCCGTATTTTGATTTGAGGTATCTGTTTTATGAAATATATTGTTATGTCAGAATAGTGATCTATGAAACATGATAATGAACTTTGTTACAGAGATAAAAATCAGCCAAATTAATATAAAATGCTAAAGTCTAAGGCATCAGTTTATATTATTTCATGATACTGTTGTGCCATTGTAATCTTAACTGGGGCAGTTTAGTGACTTGTACTGACTTTGTGTGGTCTACAGGTTATTTCAAGTTTCATTACAATTATTTGACAAGACATACTCATAGTAGGACTGTATTTTCACAGTCATACTCCATACCTGAAAATTATCTGCTTGTGGGTTATTCTAGCACAAGTTCTGATATTAGAAATGTTATCTTTATAAGCAAAACTATTGTAAATAGAAGTATATACTACCTGTAATCTTTGTTGATTGCATCCAGATAATTTCAGTGTCAATTACCACAATTAAGACGCATGTAAGATGAATGCAATTATGATACAAAGCTATGAAAATACATATATATATATAATTTGCCACATGCTGTTGTAATAGTAAATTTGCATGAGCTGCCATAAATAAAGATAAGAGTTATATCACCATGTGGCCTTCAGTTGCTCAAAACCGAGGTCATATAAAACAGTTGCCATAAAGCAAATAAGAATAAATGTGTTTGAACTAAGATTACCTGGCATCACAGAAGTCGTATCTGTATAAAACCAGAATGCAAAGGTCAATGGAGGTTTTGCATTATTCCTTAAAGGCTGCATCCCATTACTTTGACAGAGAGCATGATGAATTCCTGCAGTCTTTATGCTGAATATGTTTCTTGTATCCAATAGTTTGCAATGGTGGCTTTACTCAGTCAGTAACCAAAATTAGCATGGCATTCTCTAGCTCTGCCAGCTAAGGTGCTCAATGAGCCAAAAAGGGCTTCATTTCCTTGCTGGGCTTCCAGAATTTACTGTGCAATAGTGTACAGTTCTCATGTTGTTCAATTTGCTGATAATGCAACTGTGATTTTGTTTGTTACCTGGATAAGTAGATTGCTCAAGGGTTCATTCTCAATTTACATACATATGTTTGTCTGTCAGCTAAATGATGAGAACTAGGAAGAAAACATGTATATTGAAATATTACAATAAACTAGCCACATAAAGTCTAACAAGGATCTTCTGATAACTTTCATAAGAAAAGACGCAATTTTGCAAGTTGCTGTACAGGTGAGTTTATATAGAAAGAAGGAGTTAAAAATGTTTTGCAGACCATTCGAGTAACATGAGGGGATGAGCCGAATGACATGTACAAGTGTTATTCAGTAACAAAAGGATATGTTAAAAAGGAGAGTAGGCTAAAATATAAGGGACAACTGAAACTATATAAGAAGCAGGCGAGAGAGTGCTGCTGCTGCTGTGGATATCAGCTTTTCTTGCATTCTGAGCATACCTCTCACCTTTTAGTCTAAGAAATCTCGACAAAGCCTAAGATAATGGGGGGGGGGGTCAAAGGCTCAAAAATAGAGACAAATTTTAAATACTTCTCATATAAACTCAGAAAGTTGCTAGAGTAGTAGAATATGTGCTAGTATGCATGTTCTGAAGGACAGGCGGTTTGAAACTGAAATGTAGGTCATTCTTTAGTGACTTGAATCATCCGTGATTTTCCGGAAAACCACAAATTTGATGAGGAACTGACCAAAACATATGGGACAAAAATCTGGACATTATGTGAAAATCTGGACACTTGAGCAGTATGATTCTGAGTGAGAGTATGACACTTATTGGGCCAAAGCTTCATGATCAGTGCAGATGATAAGTTTTGTCCAATATAAATTGTCAGGTTAACAAGTAAATAAATGGTAAAAAATAATTTGTCTGGATATTGAAGAACTTAGAGTCACTTTCCCTCATTTTTGGCTACTCTCTGCTGTAAGTACCTTTGTATTAAGAAACTACAGGATAAGGAAGGGGTTGTAGCCTATAATGATCCCCATTTGCAGCTTCTATGAGCTCACTGACCAGAGTGGCAACCAACAATAAATGTTAGATAGTTCAGGGAGTCTGAGGATTCTATTAGAGCAATTCTCCATCTTGAAAATGCAGCATATGAGATAAGGAGATAGGGACAAGGTGTGTAGCAAGCAGCTTATGCTGTGCACAGGCACAAAGCATGCTGTGGAAAAGATGGTAGGATGGAGGACTATTTTTTTTAAATTGTTAATTATACTGGACTTGGCTTAAACCATGGTGATGAGACTTCGGGACGGATTCACGAAGGCTTGCATGGAGTCTTAGAGTAGAGTAAGACTCCATGCAGCCACCATGTCTGACGAGCGATCCAGGAATAGCCTGTAGGGGTGTGTAAGAGAGCTCCTAAAATGACTCTTACACGGACAGGGCTGGGATATGCAAATTACCTCAATTGCAAGCAAAAGGCATGCAAATGAGGTCGATTTGCAATTCAGGAAACCCAAACCTGTCCAAGTAAGAACAGTGTTATTTGTAGAAATGTACTCAGTTGACAACTGAGTACCATTCTGCAAATAGCAAAACAGAGCTGTGACAGCTCCAAATAAAGGTTGCATCCAGTGCAGGAAGCAAGCCAATGGCCAAATATATGGCCATTGGAAATGTTTCCTGATGCAATATGAAAATAATTTTTTTTTTCGCCGATTTCTGATGTTTAAGTGTAGCGCAGCGCCGCGCCGTGCAAACGGGCAGTGCTCTAAAGCCCAGAATACTAAAAATTAAAACCCACAAATGTGGATTTTATTGAAATTGTTAATGTACAATGCAAGGGAATGGCAGGCTGAAGACAACATGGCCACTGAGTAGAGGTTGCTAAGGGGGGAAGCTCAGTCTAAGACATGTAACCAAGCATTAGTAGGCAATCCTATGTAAATGAGTGTTAGGATAGTGAATCACAAGTTTACATAGCAAATGAGCACAGTCAGTGGAGTGTAGGAGTAGGATATGGGGAGTAACAGAGTAGAAGATAGGTGACATCATGAGAGGGGGTTGGTATGAAAGAAGTGAAGCTCATTGGAGCAGAGTGGCATGTGTCAGCTGTCATTTATACATCATGGAAAGAGGTGTGTCAACAGGTAGGCTAGGGAAAGCCAAGAAATGGAAGGTGTATGCTGTGGATAACACCAAAGTTTCTTGCTGAATGGGTATACGCGCGTGTGTGCACGTGTAAACCCAAGTAAGACACAGTGCATGCGTGTAAGCGTGAGTGCATGCGTTTAAGCCGGAGTAAGCATGTATAAGGCTGTTTAAAGAGTTGTAAGCACGTTTACCCTGGTGTGCGCGTGTTTTAACCCGAATAAGCAAGTTTTAGTCCATGTAAGTATGTGTGCGCACGTATTAGCTGCTGTGTGCTTGTTTGCGATTGTGTGCACGGTGCTCCCCCCCAAGGAAACAGAAAGGAAAAAGGAAGCACAACAAATAGTAGGAAGCTACCAGGGAGTACTAGCAGAGCTAGCAGGTGAAAACAATCAGAATCAGGCAATTACACAGGCAGTAAACTAGCCCAGCCCAGCCTAGCACTTAAAACTCTGCAAACAACAGTCCATTATGTTTCTCACAACAGACACTGCAGTAAGCTAATAGAAGTGAAAACTGAAAAAGCTTTACTGAGACAAAGAAATGTTAGGGGCTGCCATTGCTGTTATAAGGCAACATATGCAACATGCTGAGGGTGGTGACAATGGAAATGCTGCTGGACAACCCACAGTGAGGAGAACTAGAAGAGTGTACAGGCCCAGGGTAACCTACCAGGGGCTACATGAGCTGGAGATAGTGGAGCGCTATAGAGTGGACAGAGACCTCCTGCAGCAAATTGTTGAGCTGTGCAGGGCACACCTCACACACAGAACCAACAGAGGGGAACCCATCCCAGTGGAAACCAAGGTATGTGTTGGCCTAAGAATATTAGCAACAGGTACATTCCAGAGACCAACTGGTGATATGATGGGGATATCACAGGCATCAGCATCCAGGGTACTACACCAGTTCCTGGATGCCATGTCAGCACATGTCGGTGATCATGTATATTTCCCCAATTCCCGTGAGGTATTCGCCAGAAATATGTGTCTCTTCCAGCAAATAGCAGAATACCCTGAGGTAGTGGGTGCAATAGACTGCACGCACATATGCATCAAAGCACCAGCCAGCGAGCAGGGTAGGGTCTACTTCAAGGGCATAATACTGAATGTGTGTGCAGGCTGCCCTGGAAGCTACCATGATTCCCAGATCTGGCATCTGACACAGCTGTACTAGACATTTGCCAATGGGGACATCCCACATGGTCACCTAGTGGGGGATGCTGGCTATGCACTGGAGCCTTGGTTGATGACACCCATCAGAAACGCACACACACCTGAACAGGAATGCCATAATGAGGCACACGCACAAACACGTAATGTAATAGAGCATGTGTTTGGGCTGTTCAAGTCACGGTTTCAATGCCTGGACACATCTGGTGGAGGCTTGCAGTACTCACCAACTACATGTACCCAAATTGTCATGGTATGTGCTATGCTACATAATATGATCCTGCAAAAACAGCTGCAGCAGGACCAGCATAGGCCTGGGCCAAACAGCCCGCCACAATTGCCAAAGCCATCACAGGCAGAACATGACTCGGAGGAGGAACAACCTGAGCCTGTCCCAGTAGGCAGAAGGAGGCGTGCCCAGTATGCTTTGACCTTGGCAAAGAGGCAACGCATAGCACATACACTGGCTCAGTAGGAACTCTGGAAATGATACCTCTCTCCGACTCGCACATATAGTAAAATGGATGCCTAAGTTGACACTACCTGCTTTCAAACATGTACAGGGAGTGTAGTATGTGCATCCGACATAGGCAGCCCTGCAGCACCACCTGAGGCATGATTGCCATGTGTTAAGCAATATAAAGCAGTGCTAAACAGCATTTACCACCATGTAGTATATGCAAACAAAATCGCACACACCAACTAGCACAACTGTGGTCAATGTTCAGTAATATTGGGCAACGTACAGCAATGTCGGTGAATATTGAGCAATGTCGGACAAGCCTCGTCTAAGTAGGGCATAGCTGAACAAAAGCCAACA
This sequence comes from Protopterus annectens, assembly GCF_019279795.1. Classification (NCBI taxonomy): domain Eukaryota; kingdom Metazoa; phylum Chordata; order Ceratodontiformes; family Protopteridae; genus Protopterus; species Protopterus annectens. The sequence goes on along the minus strand of NC_056741.1, from coordinate 1,778,306,192 downwards.
TGCTCATATTTGCTTAATGGGCCCTTAAGCAGTCTGGTCTGCTCAGTATGAAAATATAAAGCAGTGATGGGCCTCGAACCCAGGATACTGTGCACTATAGCCAAAGTTCTGAACAGTGGTCAGCTTGTATGAAGGAATGTTGATAAGTCTATGCAAAGTATTTCATGGAAACCCTGCAGGCACAGCATAATCCTTGTCAGTTTATGACACAAAGGTGAGTCCTGCAGTGAGAACAGAACCTGACTTCCAACACACACAGTATAAATGTTAATATCGGTCATGTTCACACACATCAACCAATGTAGTGGACCTCAGATAGCAACATACGGAAAGGTCACACTGGGCATGCTCACACACTTGAATAAATGAGACAAATGTCAGGCAACAAAACACGGAATGGCAGAACTGGGCATGCTCACACACTTAGGCCATGTCTGAGTACAGCAGTGGGCCACGCATATCTGGCAGTTGCATGTGTTAACCCAGGAACCTGTCACTATACAGCAATCCGCCCTGTGCACACAGTTATATGACAATAGACACATCTATAATATAGTGGAACCCTGTCATAATCAAATATGTTCTGCAGATGCCGAAGTTGTTCATAGAAACTGGTAAAGCAAAGATGATAAAGACCTGCAAACAGTATCAGCAATAAACATTGTGCATCTTGAACATTAGCATAGGTTCAGAGGTCGATACTAGGCTATCTGCCCTAGGGCATGTACAAGCCTAGCCAGAGTGTGTTTGGCATTCACAACCCTGTCAGATTACTACACTGTGTGTGCGAATAGTAGGTCGCACAAGATAGCCCATGTACGTTTCAGCTAGTGTGCCTCTGTCTAGCAGGGACACAGAAGATATCCCAGGGGTAAACATACGATCACCCATACAGTCGTCAAGATGTCTCCTGTAGGTGGTCAGTGAGTGGCTCTGCCTATGTGAAACTGGGATTACATTCTGGAGTGAGTGGAGCCTCTGGGATAAGAATCTGTCCCTCCACAATGTCCTATTAACATCTGTGCTGAGGTATATGTCCCTGGAGTGTGTAGCTCCAAGGGAGTCAGATATCCTGAGGTGGAGCATGTCCAGTAATTCTGGATTGGGTATATCTGTAAACAACAGGCACACATCATATCCGAGTAGGTGGTAAGTAACTGAGTAGAGCTGGAGTTACTGCATTTGAACTGTACAGGGCATCTGTGTGAGTCCCTAGATCTGCTTGCTGAGGAACTTCCATGGCCAGTACAGTTGCTGCAGGTGTCGGGTAAGATACACCCCAAATGTGGCATTGTAACCAAGCATGGATGTGATGAGTATAGGGGCACAATGACCTCATTCGATCTAGATGTGAAACCATATGGTATAAGCTTGCCCACGTAGAAGGTGTGTCCAACCACATTGGCAACGTGAATGTCAAAGGCGACAGCACGAACAAGTCATGTCCCCAAACCCCTAACAACTCCTACCGTAAGTAATGGAGTACTACCTATGTGGTAATGTGTGGACATGTTGTTATTCCCAAAGGGGATGACTATGCAACTAATGGCATTTAGCTGTAGGCCATGGCTCAGGCACCAGTCATCCATCTCTGTGAGACCCTGTTTGAGTATGCATGTGGCAGCTGGAGAGTTGATCATGGCACTCAGTTTGCAGTCAGGTGCAAACATGTTCAGCCATATTCCCCCTGTGGTAGCCTGTACATCACACAAATATATACTGAACAAGAGAGGTCCCAAGACCAAGCCGTGTGGGATGCCATGTGCAACTGGTGTGTAGTTAGACATGGCACCTGTAATTCTGACCATGTGGGTGCTATCCCTGATCCAGGTATCAATCCATCATGTGAAATATGTGTCCATATCGACACTGGTGAGCCTCTGCATAATGACCCAGTGGGTTATTGTGTTGAAGGGTTTTGCAAGGTTCAGGTAGGCTGTGTGGACAGCCGTCCCTATGTCGATGGACCTGTTAGCCATTTAAAGAATACAAACAGGTTCAAGAGGCAAGATCTGCCCACAACAATGCTGAAATGTGTAGGACACAGTGTCTGTAGGTTCCCGATGTCTATGTGTATGAGTCCCATGACAATACGCTCCATAGCTTTGCAGAACAGGCTACTTAGGCTTATAGGGCAATATTGTCTGTGGTCCATTGTGGCACCAACTCTGTGGAGCGGGACCACTGTCGCTGTACGCCATTCCTTGGGTACATATCCTGTGGTAACTTCTATATTGAACAGTGATGTAATGTGAGGGTTGCGTCTGTCATGATGCTCGTGTAAGATGCAGGCTGAGACACTGTCTGGTCACATTGATACTGTGATGTACGCTTTGGGGAGGGCAGCACTCACTTGTTACTGTGTGATGTCAGGGAGGTTATACTCCGTTGGGATGGATAGTTGCTCCTTAGGGGGGATGGGTGTGAGACATCTGCACTGAACCTGTTTGCCAGGATGTTGGCAATGCCAGTGGGTTCAGAGTAGGTTTAGTCAGTATGCAGTAACTCACAGCATATCAGTGAGTGTCCACCCAGGTTCCTGACATAACTGAAGAAGGCCGTGTGATAGTCCTACGTGTCTGTTGCAATTGTCTGGTAGAAACGGCCCTTAGAAAAGTTCATGAGTGATTGTAGCTGCCTGCTAGTACAGATCACAGATGCCTTCCCAGTCTGGGATTGTGCTGTATCATGTAGTTGCTTCCTCCTGACATTGTACAGCTTATTAATGGCTGGGATCTACCAGACAGGTCCCCTGCCACTGGAGTAGTGAGTCCTGTTGTTATTTGGGATAGCACAATCCATGCAGTCCACTAGGTGTCCATAGAATGTGTATGTAAATGATGCAGCAGTGTGAGCCATATTTGCCACTGTCTCAGGGTCTCTGAAGGATACCAACTTGCTTCGGTGAAGTGAGATGTTGGCTCATGAGAAATTCACCAAGATTACCCAGGATAGGTGTGTGGAGGGTATATGCATGTCCAGTGAGATATATGTATGTTCTGACCTTACCAATGAGGGGTATATCGCTGGTGTGGAACATAGAGTCCCCATGTTGGTGGTGATCAGGTCCAATATGTATTCCCCCTTGTGGCTGTGCTGACTGGTTGTGCCATAGCATATGAGTCTACAAATTGTAGCGACTGTTGGGTGAGGATGACTGGGCTTGAGTAGTATCCCCAGTCAATATTTGTGTATATGAAGTCACACAATATAATGGTATTTGTGGAGACCTTCATATTCTCCATAGTTCCCACGAAAGCCAAGTGTGGTTCCTTAGTTTGGGTGTGTGTTCTGTAGCAGGCAACAAACTGAAAGGCAGTATTGCACAATGGTAGTTGTATATGTATGGTCTGTGATGCTTTGTGCAGTGCTACTAACCCAGAGGTGTGTGTATCTGTGATGTATATGGATACTCCCCCCTAGTTGGGTTGTCTGTTCCAAGTCTTGTTGTCAGACAGCATGGTATGAAACATAACCTGGTAGTGCTGGTGTGCATAAGCAAGCCTGAACCAGGCATCTGTCAGTGCACAGATATCGCTATCCTCCATACTGAGGAGAGTCCTGAGTGGCCGCAATATGAGGTTAACACAACTGTTGTTGAGCAGCATTACCCTTAGTTTCATTTAACCTGTAATGTCTATGGAGGTGGGTTTGTCTTCTGAGCCCTGCTTAAAAAAGGCACTATGGTGGTAGCAAGAGCCTTAGCCAGCATTCCAAAGTCTAAGGGTGACAGGTGCAAGCTGTCCATAGTGAAGCTACGTGGCATGTTGAGCATGTCACCATAGGCTGACAGACACTGTTTTCCCTATGAATTAAACAAATTTGTTAGGCAACTGTTAAATGTGATATGTGTGTCCGTACACTGTGACATCATAATTGGTGGGTGTAAGATGCTAGACAAGGTCAGGGTCATACTGACCTGGGCTACATGATCAGAGTGTTCCTCCATGTATCATGTCATGTGGTCCAGGGAGTAACGTCTGAGGTTATACACACCAGCATGGACAATGATGGTGCCAGTCCTGTACTTGCTTTGGAGTGACCTGACTGCCTGTGTTATGCAGCAGATCCTGGCACCCAACAGGCAGCCCAAAGTAACTATTCCCTTGTTAGGGCTGGTGAGTGGTACGTCAGTGTGTCTGACAATAAGTGTCACCTATTGTAAGTGTAAAGTGTATTAGGTGTGTTGTTTAGCCCGAAGGGCAGTGACTGTGTGGCACACTGACATTGTGAACTATGTGATATGTGGGTATTGTAGTGGGGTAGCAGGTGTGTGTGTGTCTGCTTTGGAGGTCTCTGCTGCTTAGGTAGAGTACATTTACAGCATCCGAGTATGTCTATGTGTGATAATGTGGTTTGAGTGCTGTTGCTAGAGGATATGTGAGACTGATATGTGGTATGTGTGGTTACCTTCACCACCTGATAGACTGTGCCAGTCATGGGTCAAGAGAGTTCAGCACCCTGCATGTCTATATAGGTGCATCTCACACATATATCTGAGTTTGTTGGGAGTTGGAGAGGGTTGTCTGTGTACATGAGGCAGATGTGACATTGTGTCGCTATCACAATATCCACCAGCTGGACTGAAGAGTACACACGAAACCGACCCCTGGACATGCCAGGATATTATCATGACATACTCTGTAGCCTGATCACAAAGGATCAGTAGGGTGTTAAGCGTGTAAAAGAGTATAACAGGGATTAGTGCTCATATTCGTTGGTGTTTTGTAAACAATAGCTGAGAAGGAGTCCAGACTGAATCATGACACCTCCTTCAGCTATGTCATAAATAGCAATGTACACCCATATATGTCCTGAGTCAGGGCCAACTGTACCTGACTGACAATAACGACATCATGACAGACAGGCCCATATGTACATACCCATCTCCCACTGACAATAGTCCACATCATCATACCAGGAGATATCACATGTAGAATGGATGAGCAGCTGCCCCCACTGCCAAAAGCATGGCAGCAAGTGGAATACATTGATTCCCAATATGTGTCATGCACAAACTACAGAACAAACAAATCATGCACCTGAACAGTCAGCTGAGCCTCACCCCCCTACACAGGATGTGGAACCGTTGAATGTGTCACAGCTACATATGGCACTCCCCACAAGTGTTGGTGCACAACACACCATGGGAAGTCAAGTCCAGTATGCCTATGAAGTTTGATCTGCAAGGTCATGGAGTCTGTCATGGTTGCAGTCATAAACAGAGCTATTGGAAGCTGACATACACACAACCCTACCAACCATGGTATGTTCATGTGCGGATCATGGTTCCCAAACATGCTAGACTGTTTGCAAGGCAGCCACCCAGGACATACATCAATGCACACATCTACACATGTCACATAGACTTTGAATAGCCCTTTATCAACATCCCAGACACATGTAGTATCCACAAAACCAACAAGCTGTGCATAAATATGTGTTGACATATGATGGAATGTCAATGTGTCCACAGATAGATCACACAAGGTAAGGATTCTGAGGTCTTGTTCAAGCTGTTGACACCTGCTGACCCACATGGACCATTCCTGGAATGGCATAAAACAAAGTGTACACACATCACCATGTCCAGTCTGATGATGTCACCATCCTATAAATACAGCAGGAGAAGAGAAACCAGCCAGCAAAGCAAATAGCATGCCATCTGAATGTGTCTCTCTCTAGTATCATAACATAGTTTGATAGGGGTTTGAATCCTGCAAACTGTGTGTGTGTTTTGGGGGGGGAGTGTATGTGTGCAGTTTCCTTTGAAAGGTGTTCCCCTTTTGGAGACTGGGAAAACTCACTAAAAGAGGTACATTCCTCTTTAGAAAGTCTGATGATGTCACCATCCTACAAATACAGGAGGAGAAGGGAAACCAGCCAGTTAAGCAAATAGCGCACTGTGTTAATTCATCTCTCTCCAGTATTGTAACATAGTTAGGTAGGGGGTTGAATCCTGCAAACAGTGTGTGTGTGTGTGTGGTGTTGGGGGTGTATGTGTGCAGTTTCCTTTGATAGGTGTCCCCTTTTTGGAGACTGGGAAAACTCACTAAAAGAGGTACATTCCTCTTTGGAAAGACTGATGATGTCACCATCCTACAAATACAGCCGGAGAAGGGAAACCAGCCAGTAAAGCAAATAGCGCGCTGTATTAATGCGTCACTCTCTAATATCATAACATAGTTAAATAGGGGTTTGAATCCTGCAATTGCTAACTGTGTGTGTTTGTGGGGGGTGTTTGTGTGCAGTTTTCTTTGAGAGGAGTGCACATTTTGGAGACTGGGAAAATACACTAACAGAGGTGCATTCCTCTTTGGAAAGTCTGATGATGTCACCATCCTACAAATACAGCAGGAGAAGGGAAACCAGCCAGTAAAGCAAATAGCGTGCCATGCTAATGCGTCTCTCTCTCTGGTATCATAACATAGTTAGGAAGGGGTTTGAATCCTACAAATAATGAGTGGGGGGTGTGTGTGTATGTGTGCAGCTCTCATTGAGAGGTGTTCCCTTTTTGGAGACTGGGAAAACTTACTAAAAGAGGTACATTCCTCTATGGAAAGTCTGATGATGTCACCATCTTACAAATACAGCAGGAGAAAGAAAACCAGCAGTAAAGCAAATAGCGCACTGTATTAATGCGTCTCTTTCTAGTATCATAACATAGTTAGGTAGGGGTTTGAATCCTGCAAATGCTGACTGTGTGTGTGTCAATGTGGTGTAGGTTTTGCTTTTACTGTGGTATGACATAGTATAATTACAACAGTAAGTGCATTGCACACATCAGGTATCTGCATTGCAAATATATATGTGTACATGTCCCCTCAATCAGTACATAGGTGTGAAGCCTGCATACTGCATGAATACATTTGTTTCCATTGACAGGTTGTGCCACTGCTTCTCAGATCGTAGGTCACATATGTATGTATGTGACAAGGCCGTCCACTGTCGTGTTCTGTGGCCAAGGTCATTTGTGGCACACACACCCATGACAGTTACTTAAGAGTAGTGTGAGTGAGGGTATATGTCGGACATGGTCATACACAACAAAGACTGCCAAGAATGGACAGTCTTTATAGGTGTATGACTGCCTTGTGGATATGCATTTAGGCCTCTAATGTCTTATGTGATACACCTTGGGACTCCAGAATACCTATGGATATGTGGATACCAAGGGACACATGACATAACATGAGGCTGTATGTACACATTGGTACCCAACATACATGTTGAGGGCTACCACCAGTGTGGTACTGATGGGATAGTATGTATAGTACATGAGGATGACTATGCCATAGTCGGCTTACTGCTATACAGCATGTATCAGACAACAGGTATCTGTCTGTATGATACCCTTGTGCAGGATATGAGTCCCATCCAGGGAATGCATTGTAGGCCAATCCATGCATTTCCAGATTTGGATGGACACATCCTTAGTGTGTCTGCATGTACCTAAGGGGGCTATATGCCAAACAGGTGTGGTCACATGAATGGGTGGCAGTCATTACCACTGGTTAGTGTTATAGTGTAGCACCGGAAGGATCCAATTGTTACTGGGTTCCCTACTACTGTGTGTCATTTGTCAGGATATCATCCAATGGTTGCTTATAGTCATGCTGTTGAGGTTGTGTATACTACCAGACCGCAAATCATTGACATATATTAACGGTGTCACCCACAGCATAGTGTCAACCCATATCATACACACGTCTACCCATGTTAGTACATAACTGTAGTAGAATGCATACTGGCCATTGAAAGATACTATGAGATGTTAATAATGTGTACGACAGGGTATGCCAGACGTCCCATGTGTCGACTATGCACATACATCCAGACAGTGCGCACCCACCATGTTCACAGATGTAACTTGCTAATCTGTACTGCACACATCACAAACATACTGTCCACTCACTAACACATGCTGGCAACACATTACACTTCAGCCAAGGGGCACATGGGTGGACAATACATACTCAGACCTAACAGTGGTGTAAACAATGCTACATTGACAATCAGAGCTTTGATGCATAATGTCTGCTCAGATATACCTACAAGAATGTCGTTACACTTCCTTGTTGACAACTTGCTATTATTGCTACACTGCTATAGTGTCACCCTGTGCATCAGCACCATGTTAGCCTGTCCCTCTGTCAATGATGCAGATGACAGGAGGCGACACAGGTATCATCATATGCACAGGGCGTTTTGTTGTTTGGCAGAGCCTGACATTGACCTATCCAATTGACATGTCTGTGTGTGTGTGTGTGTGTGTGTGTGTGTGTGTGTGTGTGTGTGAGGGACAACAGTACAGCATGGGCCAATGTTGATGTAATGTGTGTGTGTATGTGTGAGCCCTAGTTGTTTGGTTAATGTGTGTGTGTGTGTGTGTGTGTGTGTGTGTGTGTGTGTGTGTGTGTGTGTGTGTGTGTGTGTGTGTGTCTGCATGCCCACAGCTCCACCATGTGGCTGCCATATACGGTAGTTTGTGGGACAGCCACAAACTGTACCTGCTAGGCTGTACAGATCACTGTCTCCAGCCACGGACACAGTACCTGTGTCTGGCAAGACTGCTGCGGACAGTATCGGGTACCAACCCTGACTGGGTACTGTCATCAGAGGCAGAGGTATGACGACTGGACTCATGTCCCTGCTGGGACTGGCCAGAGCCATGTGCACGTGGTCTACTGGGATGGTCAATGGACAGGCCAGCCCCAGCATGGGGCTGGTACTGCCACTACGGGAGCGGCTGTGAACTGTGGGCCGTCCGCGACCACTGCCAGCTGTTGCTGTTGCTGGCATGCATCCGCTTCGACGTCGCAACCATCCCGCATGGTCCTGGCTCATGGAAGACATGTTGTGGAGGGCATCTTATGTCTCCCCCCAACGTCTATCAACAACCTTGGTGTAAGTCCGGATGGCACCGGCAAGGTCACGGATACTGTCATTGATAGTGGTGTAATGTGCCCTCTGCGCCCTAAGTCCCTGCCTGGTGTACCGTTCCATACATGCCTGAGCCTGCATTACAGTGCAGAACATACTGGTCGTCGTAAGACCTGTGAGGGCACGCCTGCCAGGGGCAATACGACCAGTGGTGCTCCCCTGAGAACCCCTGGACCTCTGCCTATGTGGTACCATTCCAGGTCTGTGGCTATTGCTGCTGTGAGGGGATGCAAGTGCCATGGGTACCACACTCTCCTGGTCAATGCCAACTGTATGCTGTCCCTCGCCTATGGCCATTGGTGGTGAGGGATGTATTGACAGTATGAGTGTGCGCATAGATGGGGTTGAATGCTGTGTACTGTCGATTGGCAGACCAATGACAGACCCTGTCAAATCTTCCCATGCCAAAATACATGTGTCATCATCACCACTATTCTTGGCAGTGGCTTCAGGTTGCCTGCTGCTTTCATCAACCCCTAACTCAGCACCTGTGAGAGGAAGACAGGAAACACACTTTACGGTCTGCACATGCACACATGCACACATGCACACATGAACACATGCACACATGAACACAGGAACACATGCACACATGCACACAGGAACACATGCACACATGAACACATGCACACAAGCACAATCCTCACTACAGCAGATACACACACACAACAGCAATCCAAAACATACTCAATAGTGGTTGAAGGTGGGTGACAGTATCACAAGGCAAACAGTCAAATCACATGTGTTAGCATGTAGAATAAGTGTTGATCAAGTCCATGCAGTGTGAGTGTAGACTATGAAGTTAATGACTGTGTACATGGCTGTGGTGCATGTGTGTACATATTCAGTGATTGCCTACACCCTGGAACACAATGTGTATAAGGACACAACATTTCTGTGCAAGTATTATAAGCTCTGCAATGTCCTGTGCACCATCACTCACAGGTATACATACCATGGCTGCAGGTGTTATCTGTGTGTCACATGGATTTCCATGTCTGATTGCAGTGTCTGTGTCTGTAGCAGATAATTGTGGACACAGGTGTAGCACATGCATGCTATGTACACACACGGGATGAGTGGTGCATGTATACGTGATGGAATACCAATCCTGGACATGGCCATTGTACAGTGGTTATGGTGAGTGTGGGCCATATTCCAGATGTGCCAGTGCCAGCCATGACATTGCATGGTACATGACTGCAACATTAAAATCACACATACCCAATGTGTGTCATGTGACCTATATACCCAATAGCATTCCAGGACAAATATGTGTCACTTTGTACAGAATGCGATTGCTATGCATATTGTGTATAGTTGCATATGTTTGTACACACACAACATGATATGCATAATGTGTATAGGTGCATATGTGTGCACACACACAACATGGAGGTGCAAAGCAATGACAGCTATGTGTAGTACTGTGGTCACTGTAACTGTATGGGGTGTAGTACCATTAGCCATCATCATCATGCATCATGTGGTCACTCAAGGCCACTAAAGTGTGCTAGACCACTGCCTAGCATGCTGCACCTGAACCGCAGTGCCGTGGCTAAGTTCACAATTACACAGCCACATTGCACAAGGGTGTGTGAGGTGCCCAATGGGGAGCATTGCCTAATATGACTGTGTTATGTGTTGAAGAGTGTTGCACAGCCCCATGCTAGGCCCCTACCCCTCAGGTATATTATGTGTGGTGTGTGGATGACATGTGGGATACTGAAGTGTGACCTGGCAATGGGTATCCGGTTACACTATGTGTAGCATGTTGAGGTGTACTGCGTATGACAAACGTGTTCTGTTGTGTACATGTGTGTCAACTATGCCTATCCAATGTGCTGTACAGTGTTGCCACATTTGTGTCTGATGCTCTTTGCATTGCATGTGATTGAGGCAGCTACTGACTTTACTGAGATGTTTAACATCTCACAGCAAACATGCACAGCATGCATTATGCGTAGGTGTGTTATGTGTACATGGCCTACACCTCACCTATGACATGCACATTTCAATACCAATTTTACAGTGTCAATACACTCACCAGTATGTATTGTCTGCCCTGCTGTCACACCAGAGGGACCTACAAGAATATGACACAGTTTGTCAGTGGCCACAACTGTGGCATTGCTACTGTGAGTGTGCTAAACTACAGTAGAACAACAGGCATAGGTGTACAGATACTATTCAAAATATCATTATTGCACACAATAGGCAGCACAACTTCTAAACACAGCACACATCTCACATATGCATAATCTAACAATACAGGTAACAGTAGTCTACAGCTAGGGCATGTTACCTGCACGCTCCATGTCACCATGCTGGGTGGCTCCGGCCTCCATGATGACACATGTGTAATGTTGTTGCTGCTGTAGGCCAAGAGCCACCACACTTAGGAGCAGTTCCTTCACTCTGGTGAGGGGGGGATGTATGGCCACCCCACCACCTGTGGCAAGCTGTTGTCTATGGATATCAGATGCACGCCGCCAGACATGTCTATTTAAATCACTGCAGTGATGGCATACCTGCTCATATGTCTGGTTATGCATGCCTATGTCATTTACCCGACAAACAAGATCTTGCCACAGTGCAGTACACTCATGCTGGTGCTGGCTGGCCCTAGAAAACAGCAGGGTATAGTGCTGAACCAGGCTGTGGTGTATTTCCTGTTCCTCTGTGGCTGTGTAGGAGGGATTCCTTTGATGAGCCATAAGCCTGGAAGACAAGTAAATGATATGTGTGAGCAAGTCATGTGGCACACTTAACATTATACAGTACAGATATCAGGCGACTTGTTCAGAATTTTTTCCATCATTACAACATATTTTCTCACTTTTTTACATGATAGCTTTTATCTTCCTGGCTCTCATGTACATGATTTAGTGTATAACTTGGTATAAACTATACATTTGTATACACTCACGGACTCTACTCGTGGCCATGACTATAAATCTAGGAGCAATTGGCTGCACCTTAACTATGCATATCATTTTCATGAATTTGTCTATCTCCTTGTATCTGTATGATGGTGCGATCCAATATATACATCTTTTTGGATGATGTGACACCAATTAATTGTAATGTCTTTTATTTGAGCAGGAGCAGGTGTTTCAGATGGTGGATGACCTCACTTTCTTGATATTTATTTTATCATATTTTTCTGTCTTTATGCATTACCAACGCTTTGTTCCTAGCATTTGGTTTAGTTGGTAACTGCTATATCACACAGATGATCCACTCGACGATGTTAGGGACTCTGCATTTTTTGCTGACATAACAGAATTATTTAGGGATGATTTGGACCCACTTATGGGACAACATTAGTTTTATGCTGAATCCACTAAATTGTTGTTTAACTTGAAACACAGTGCTAGCATACTTATTGTTATATAGACAGATCAATGAGCTTTAATTTTGGGATTTTTGATGCTTTATTATAATTTAACAGCTTGTATCAAGGTTTCTGACTAACAGCATGAGACGAATGATTTTAATATATTATTTCAATCTGCAACAACGTATTGTCTGATTAAAATTGTCATCTAGGTTAGTAGATATCTGTAGATAATCTTAAACAATGAAATGCTTGCTTAATTTATGTTGTATTTTTATACGCATTTTTATGAATGACAAAACTCTGCCGTTTTACTTGTGATGCATTTATATGTCGGAGACCAGATGCTGACTATTTAAGAAGCTTTTGTCTCTTTTTTAAATTTGAAATTGTTTGGTTTTAATTGTTTAATTATTGTATTATTATATTGATTAATTGAAGCTTGTTTCTGTATATAAGGGAATGTTTTTTATTGCTTAAATGTAACCTGATGAAGCGCACCTGAGTGTGCGTGAAAGCGCTCGTTTTCTCCATTAAACTCTACATTTATTTTTCATGGTGGTTCCTTGCAGTTTATTCTCCACAGTACAGATATCAGTTAACTGCCATATATAGCATCTGCTCCTCTGTCAGAGGGTACACACATTCAATATCACATATCAGTGCTCAGCCCACAACT